>NC_079196.1:213670821-213970821 GCF_029499605.1 Hyla sarda | reverse complement strand
TTCTAGATTTTCCTCCTTTAAAATTGGGTGCGTCTTATATGCTGGAGCGTCTTATACAGCGAAAAATACGGTATGTATGTGTGTATATATATATATATATATATATATATATATATATATTTAAAGGGGTTCTCCGGTGCTTAAGACATCTTATCCCCTATCCAAAGGATAGGGGATAAGATGCCTGATCGCGGGAGTCCCGCCACTGGGGACCCCCGGGATCATGCACGAGGCCCCCGTTTGTAATCAGTCCCCGGAGCGTGGTTGCTCCGGGACTGATTACCGGCGACTACAGGGCGGGCGGCGTGTGACGTCACGCCCCCGCCCCCGTGTGATGTCACGCTCCGCCCCTCAATGCAAGCCTACGGAAGGGGGCGTGATAGCTGTCACACCCCCTCCCGAAGGCTTGCATTGAGGGGCGAAGCGTGACATCACACGGGGGCGGGGGCGTGACGTCACACGCCGCCCGCCCTGTAGTCTCCGGTAATCAGTCCCGGAGCGAACACGCTCCGGGGACTGATTACAAATGGGGTGCCGCGTGCATGATCCCGGGGGTCCCCAGCGGCGGGACTCCCGCGATCAGGCATCTTATTTCCTATCCAAAGGAGATAAGATGTCTAAGCACCGGAGTACCCCTTTAAGCTTCCCAATTAGTTTTATTTCATTGATGTATTGGCCACCATGACATTTTTCCTGCAGACTTAGTTTCCCTCTGTAGAATAGACCAGGTTGGTTACTTTCAACAAATACCAAGTTACCTCCAGCCCTTCAGGTCAATCTCCTGCCTTTCTTTCATGATCAGGAGGTAAGTACACCTGGGGAAGGATCAGTCACACCATTTCTTTGCACAATGAACTTAATAGAAGTCCGGAGCCTCCAGTATTATCAATGCATGGGAATACGTCTCTCTCTTTGCCTCTACCTGTCTCAGCTTCATCCAGCAGCCGTCACTCTCTCGGTTTAACTTAGAAGAAACATTCAATATGACTCCAATTAAATCCTGCACAAAGGAACAGAGCGCTCCCGGTCATGTTCCCTAACCTATAACACATATCATCAGAACAGAGGAGCGAAGGCTGAATTCACTTAGTGTAGCAGCTAAGAGTACAGAGATCAAAACCTACGAAATAACAGCGGGGAAATTGTATCTGACCATTCGGTATTGATCGGCGGGGACCTCCACATACCTTAGGGGGTCTAATGGCTTAGCCGTGAGTTAGGCCATTATAGAAGGACTGTGTTTGACAAACATTCTACGGTAATAAGTGCATTGTAGAACCAGTTCACACATGGTGATTGGTGATTCTACTAAACAAAGGCTTTATGGGTCTCAATGCACTAGCTGTAATAGGGTCCCATTTTTGTATGGCAGAGTGACCTCCGCAGACATCAAGGCCTTTCCCAATTGATACCTTAACCATCCTAAAACAATGCCCTTGGCCAGAGTAATGGAGCAGCATCTCTTACTGGTACATCCATTGGCTGGCCACTTGACTGTTGCATAGACTTCCCAGTCAATGTTGGCTTAAAGGGGTATTCTGGGATTTTTGGTTCTTTGAATGTAAGAAAGGGGTATCAATGTTAGGCTAGTTACTTGTCATGAAATTGCATCATGTAGGCCAGGGAAGAGTGAGCCCTAAGATGACCCAAAGCCTCTTTCCCTACCTACCTAAAACGTTGATGCTACAACTGGGCAACAGTCCATGCGCTACCTTGTTCAGAGGCATCATAGTCAAAACAGTAAACAGGATTTGTACAAAGTCGGCAAACACAAGTCAGGAAACCAGAACACCGAACAATGGCAGAAAATTAAGTAGAAAACAGGCGCCAGGGAATCACAGCAGCAGGCACATAATGTACAGACAACAGCCCCAGGATCCACAAGCAAGACAAATGGCAAGTATGACAATATGAACAAGACAGGTTAACCAGGAAACACAATGTCGAGACAAAACCAGGAATGCAGGGGATGAGGCCAGAACACTACATGAATTAAGGATATGCAAATACTGGCAAACAAGAACAGATTCAAAAATGCACAAAGACCCACAGGTCTGAACACGGACCAAGACCAGGACATGCAGAACCAACCCACACCAGAAACAATAAGGAAACCGCAAAGCTCAGGAATGGACTTAACAAATAGGAGGAACCAGATAGACTACAAAACCAAACTCCAAGAATGGAGGGACACAAAATGCAAACAGACTCCAAGTTAAAGTAACACAACTAGGTGGCAAAGACCCAGGACAACAGAAACAGGTGTGAACACCATAACAGGACAAGACTAAAGTTCACATAACGTATATAAGCAGGACAGGCTAAAACCGACCAAGTACGACACAGAATAGTGGTAAAAGCGAAACAAGACTAAACCAATAAGCCTTGGCTATGCAAAGTACATGTGCACAGACACAAACAAAAGTGAAAGGTGGATTAAATCAGCGGCCAAGCCAGAAAGGCTGGAGGTCTAGAAATACCACCTACTAGCTGCTGATTGGTCAAAGACTGTAACTCTTACCTGACCAAAGAGAAATACAAAGACTGGTCAGGTGCGATCATTACATTACTAATAGACTTCACTTACCTGTGATTGGTGGCTGGTATCAAAATTTTTTGCCTTTCTTTTCCCAGGAAGTTCATTTTCTGCAATTTTCTCCAAACTATGGACCTCCAGCCGTTGGCTGTCCAGGCATGCTCGAAGTTGTAGTTTTGCAACAACTGGAGGGCCAAAGCTTGGAGAACTTTGGTTTAGATGATTATTTATGTGACTGGCTCCATTTATCTTGTTCTGAGTTTAGTCTCTTTTTTTTTTTTTTTTTTTTGGGAACTTCTCCACCCCATTCCCTCTAAATCATAAAGTATACGTAGATTGTTGGCTACAAAAAAAAAAAAAAAAACTCTCATGATCTTGTTAAATTTCATAATTCTCCCAGTTCACTGCCCCATAATGATAAACCACCCCCTGCCTTTATTTTTATTATTTTTTAGTTTTCTACCTTGATATTGCTCTGTATTTTCTGCTCAGTCAGATTCACAGGCTGGGAAGGGGCGTTCCCCAGTAGGCGTGACATCATCTGAAGCCATACAGGGGATAACTTCCTCCCTCACTCTGCTACACACAGCCCAGAGCAGTTCAGTGTGAGATGAGCTATGATTGGCTAAGGCTGCACACACACACCCTTAGCAATCCAGACTGCATTTCCTGATTTTGGACTTCTGCCAGGCCAGCAGGAGTCCAAAGTCTGTGCAAGAGCTGGGGGGAAATGTGCTCTGGACAAGTAGGGAGACACCTAGTGGCAACTTTTTTAAACACAAAACATAGAAAATTTCATTTTTTTTAAACAAAGTACATTAGAAAAATATTTTATTTACCATAAGGAGTGCAATAGTGGAAATTGGTTTTAATGAGAGTGCCCATTTAAGTAAAGGGGAAAAAAAAAAAAACATCTGTAGATCCATAAAAAGTCATCTTTGCGATACTCCAGCCTAAGCAGGGGTCAAGTCCTGGGGAAAAAAGTGCAGGAACTCATCCAAGATTTCTACTCAAGGGCTGGTCCTGCAGGGCTCCTGCTAATGGGAACCATGTTCCTGCGGTGGAAAAAGTGCAGGAACTCAGTTCCTACGCGTTCCTGCAGGACTTGAGCCCTGAGCCTACGCCTCCCAATGATTTTCTCGTCCATTCTTCATTTCTCATCTGAGTTTATGTTTTTTTAAAATTGTTTTTATTAAAGACTCTTTATCAGCCGCTCGGAGTAATTCAGTTGCTACACGGCATGATGAGATGGCACCGGCGAGTACTTTACATAACAATGGCCCTAGATTTTAGTCACGAATTGTCACAGTCTTTAAAGCGAGGAAAGCAGCAAACCAATTACAGGTCCCCCCCCCCCCCCCCCCCCCCGTCGAAAGAGGGAACTGACAAAGATTTGTTATTTCAAGACGCGTTTTTTACAAATTCTCTTTAAAAAAACGTTCTTTGTCCGTAGTGGTAAAAGGACAGATTGTTATTGTGCATGGAATGATGTCTGATCGACCACAACCACCACCACCTGTTAGCTGAGATGTTAAAGGAAATCTGTCATCAGAATCACCCGCACTAAACCTGTTACACAGACTTTTAGTGCGGGTGATCCTGATTAAAATGCTTCTTACCTGGTAAAAAAATGGTTCAGCGCTTCTTCAGATATCTTTATTTTTAGTTTTCTGTTATTCCCTGGCTTGGGACTCAGTGGGAGGTGTTATCATCTCGGACTCGGCTACACGTCATTCTAGGCCGCCCGGCTCATGAATATTCATGAACTTATCCTCGTAGTCTAACTCCTTTTTCTAGGTCTGGTGGGGAGGGCCGAGCATGCGCCGTGTTCCGTACACCCGGAAGCGGCGTTCTCCCCCCGGCTTCACTCGAGCTGCGGCCCAATACAAGTAAGAAGACGGGCTGCATGAGTGAAAAGCCGGGGGGAGAACGCCGCTTCCGGGTGTACGGAACACGGCGCATGCTCGGCCCTCCCCACCAGACATAGAAAAAGGAGTTAGACTACGAGGATAAGTTCATGAATATTCATGAGCCAGGCGGCCGCTCCGCCCAGCTAGAATGACGTATAGCCGAGTCCGAGATGATAACACCTCCCACTGAGTCCCAAGCCAGGGAATAACAGAAAACTAAAAAGTAAACAAATTTTTATTTTTATTTTAACCAGGTAAGAAGCGTTTTAATCAGGATCACCAGCACTACAAGCCTGTGTAACAGGTTTAGTGCGGGTGATTCTGATGACAGATTTCCTTTAAGAGAGATAATTTCTGTATGTGCGCACGATAATCTAGATAGGAGAATGTGGAAAGTTCCAAACTAAAGTTCCACCTCGATGGAGTATGTGGCCAAAAGTATATGGGCACCCCTATGTCCCGTCCATATGTGATTACTCAAGATCTTCTAACCATGGGCATGTCTATTGGAGATCGAGAGCCTAAAAGCATGCCCCAATCTGGTTACATAGTTCGTACAGTTCAACCAAAGAGGTGAAGAGGAGGGGTATGGGTGAATAAAGGGGAAAGGGATGGGATTCTATATTTCTGCATAAGAATTAATGTTATATTGTTCTAGTAATGTGGTGATGTGTCTAAACCTGTTTTGAAGCCCTCAACTGTTCCTGCTGTGACCAGTTCCTGAGGTAGACTGTTCCATAAATTCACAGTTCTTATAGTAAAGAAGGCGTGTCACCCCCTGAGACAAAATCTTTTTTTTTTATCCAGATGGAGGGAGCGCCCCCTTGTGTTTAGAGGGGGTTTTATCTGGAACAGTGTTTTCCTATATTTTTTGTATGGGCCACTTATATATATTAATCATGTCTCCTTTAAATGTCTCTTCACAAGACTAAATAAATGTAATTCTTCTAATCTTTCCTCATAGCTAAGATGTTCCATGCCCCTTATTACAATGCTCAAAAATATAAAGGGAACATTTAAACAACACAATGTAACTTCAAGTCAATGACACTTCTGTGAAATCACACTGTCCACTCAGGAAGAACACTGATTGACAATCAATTTCACATGCTGTTGTGCAAATGGAACAGACAACATGTGGAAATTATAGGCAATTAACAAGACACCCCCAATAAAGGAGTGGTTCTGCAGGTGGTTACCACAGAACACTTCTCAGTTCCTATGCTTCCTGGCTGATGTTTTGGTCCCTTTTGAATGCTGGCAGTGCTTTCACTCTAGTGGTAGCATGAGACGGAGTCTACAACCCACATAAGTGGCTCAGGTAGTGCAGCTCATCCAGGATGGCACATCAATGTGAGTTGTGGCAAGAAGGTTTGCTGTGTCTGTCAGCGTAGTGTCCAGAGCATGGAGGCGCTACGAGGAGACAGGCCAATACATCAGATGTAGGAGGGCAACAACGCAGATGCAGGACTGCTGCCTCTGCTTTTGGTCAAGGAGGAGCACTGCCAGAGCCCTGCAAAATGACCTTTAGCAGGCCACAAATGTGCATGTGTCCACTCAGACGGTCAGAAACAGACTCCATGAGGGTGGTATGAGGGCCCGACGTCCACAGGTGGGGGTTGTGCTTACAGTCCAAAACCATTCAGGACGTTTGGCATTTGCCAGAGAACACCAAGATTGGCAAATTTGCCACTTGTGCCCTTTGCTCTTCACAGATGAAAGCAGGTTCCCACTGAGCACATGTGACAGACATGACAGAGTCTGGAGACACCATGGAGAACGTTCTTCTGCCTGCAACATCCATCCTCCAGCATGATCGGTTTGGCGGTGGGTCAGTAATGGTGTGGGGTGGCATTTCTTTGGGGGGCCGCACAGCCCTCCATGTGCTTGCCAGAGGTAGCATGACTGCCATTAGGTACCGAGATGAGATCCTCAGACCCCTTGTGAGACCATATGCTGGTGCGGTTGGTCCTGGGTTCCTCCTAATGCAAGACAATGCTAGGCCTCATGTGGCTGGAGTGTGTCAGCAGTTCCTACAAGAGGAAGGCATTGATGCTATGGACTGGCCGCCCGTTCCCCTGACCTGAATCTGATTGAACACATCTGGGACGTCTCGCTCCATCCACCACAGACTGTCCAGGAGTTGGCGGATGCTTTAGTCCAGGTCTGGGAGGACATCCCTCAGGAGACCATCCTCCACCTCATCAGGATCATGCCCAGGCGTTGTAGGGAGGTCATACGGGCACGTGGAGGCCACACACACTACTGAGCCTCATTGTGACTTGTATTAAGGACATTACATAAAGTTGGATCAGCCTGTAGTGGGGTTTTCCACTGTGATTTTGAGTGTGACTCCATATCCAGACCTCCATGGGTTGATACATTTGATTTCCATTGATCATTTTTGTGTGATTTTGTTGTCAGCGCATTCAACTATGTAAAGACGAAAGTATTTCATACGATTAGTTCATTCATTCAGATCTAGGATGTGTTCTCTTAGAGTTCCCTTTATTTTTTTGAGCAGTGTAGTTTAGTTCCACGTCTCTATACCCTTTCCAGCTTCAGAACGTCTACAGAATAGGGACAAAAGAGTGTCAGGTTGAAATAGTTGGTCACACTTTTTTGGGCAGCAGCTCAGCTATCCATAGGAGCCACCTGCATAGGGTGAAATAAAGGAGTAGCACTATTATAATATATTTCCTTCCTGACCTGTTGTCTATTATTTTTGCTCAATCAGATTTCCTTTTATTTATTTTTTTATTGGGTCGATTAAGAGTTAATTATTATTTTTTACACCATGGGTTTAGAGGGTTTTCGCTGTCCCATTACAGGTACATAAGCGTTTGTGTATACAAGGACAAATGCCATCATGGTCCATAGTGGTTCTATAGCAGAGTACAGCATTCTGGGCATCCATCCTCTTATCTATACAGAACATGTATATAGCCATATGATATCATCAGTAAGGTCTAAAAATTATAAGAACATCAAATTATGGCACCGGCTGTTGTTAACTTCTCACCGAGCTGCTTAGTGATGGTCTTGTAGATGGTCTTGTACCCCATGCCAGCCTTGTATAGATCTACAATTTCGTCCCTGACATCCTTGAACGGCTCTTTGGTCTTGGCCATAGTGGAGAGTTTGGAATCTGATTGATCACTTCTGTGGACAGGTGCATACAATATGATGACATCCCACAGTCCCTCCATATAGACATGATGACATCACACAGTTCCTCCATATGGACATGATGACATCACACAGTCCCTCCATATGGACATGATGACATCACACAGTCCCTTCATATGGACATGATGACATCACACAGTTCCTCCATATGGACATGATGACATCACATAGTTCCTCCATATGGACATGATGACATCACACAGTTCCTCCATATAGACATGATGACATCACACAGTTCCTCCATATAGACATGATGACATCCCACAGTTCCTCCATGTGGACATGATGACATCACACAGTTCCTCTATATGGACATGATGACATCACACAGTTCCTCCATATGGACATGATGACATCATACAGTTCCTCCATATGGACATGATGACATCACACAGCTCCTCCATATGGACATGATGACATCACACAGCTCCTCCATATGGACATGATGACATCACACAGCTCCTCCATATGGACATGATGACATCACACAGCTCCTCCATATGGACATGATGACATCACACAGTTCCTCCATATGGACATGATGACATCACACAGTTCCTCCATATGGACATGATGACATCACACAGTTCCTCTATATGGACATGATGACATCACACAGCTCCTCCATATGGACATGATGACATCACACAGTTCCTCCATATGGACATGATGACATCACACAGTTCCTCCATATAGACATGATGACATCACACAGTTCCTCCATATGGACATGATGACATCACACAGTTCCTCCATATAGACATGATGACATCACACAGTTCCCCCATATGGACATGATGACATCACAGTTCCTCCATATGGACATGATGACATCACACAGTTCCTCCATATAGACATGATGACATCACTCAGTTCCTCCATATAGACATGATGACATCACACAGTTCCCCCATATGGACATGATGACATCACACAGTCCCTCCATATGCACATGATGACATCCCACAGTTGCTTCATATGGATATGATGACATCACACAGTTCCTCCATATGGACATGATGACATCACACAGTTCCTCCATATGGACCTGATGACATCACACAGTTGCTTCATATGGACATGATGACATCACACAGTTGCTGTAGATTTGTCGGATCCATGATGAGAATTTCTGTTTCCACCATATCCCAGCGGTGATCTATAGGATGAGATCTGGTGACTGTGGAGGCCATTGGAGTCATGTGACCTCATTGTCCTGTATGAGATGATGTCATGTGTCCTCATTGTCCTGTATGAGATGATGTCATGTGACCTCATTGTCCTGTATGAGATGATGTCATGTGACCTCATTGTCCTGTATGAGATGATGTCATGTGACCTCATTGTCCTGTATGAGATGATGTCATGTGACCTCATTGTCCTGTATGAGATGATGTCATGTGACATGGGGCATTATCCTGCTGGAAGTATCATCAGAAGATCGGTCCACTGTGGTCATGAAGGGATGGACATGGTCAGTAACAATACTCAGGTCGGCTGTGGGGTTTATACCAGGATCAATTGGTACTAAGGGGCCCAAAGTGCCCAGAAAATGTCCCCCGCACCATTACACCCCCACCAGCCTGATCCTGATACAAGGCAGGAGGGATCCATGATTTATGTTGTTTACGCCAAAGTCTGACCCTGTCATCTGATGTCACCGCTGGAATGGAGACTCCTCAGACCAGACAACGTTCTTCCATCTTCCATTGTCCAGTTTTGGTTCCTGTGTGAATTGTAGCCTCAATTTCCTGTTCTTAGCTGACAGGAGTGGCCCCCGGTGTGGTCTTCTGCTGCTGTAGCCTATCTGCTTCATGGTTGGATGTGTTGTGCTGTCAGAGATGGTATTCTGCAGACCTTGGTTAGTTATCTGACTTACTGTTACCTTTTTGTCATCTAGAACCTGTCTGCCCATTCTCCTCTGACATCAACAAGGCATCACTGGATATTTTCTCTTTTTCGGACCATTCTCTGTAAACCCCAGAGATGGTTGTGGGTGAAAATCCCAGTAGATCAGAAGTTTGTGAAATACTAAGGCCGGCCTGTCTGGCACCAACAACCATAACACGTTTACAGTTACTTAAATCCCCTTTCTTCCCCATCATGCTTGAGAAAGGCCATTTGGCCGAAACGTTGCATGTAATGGTTGGTGCAATAAACTTTTAGCCACTTTGTTCAGCCATGCACCGCCGCAGTTTGCTGTGTCTTCGCTTTGGTTGGAAATTGCCTTATCCGGTGGTGGCACGCTGGTTAGACACTTGCAGATGCACTGGGACTCTTGAGTGCTGACTCCTTACTTTGCTTAGATATATATATATATATATATATATATATATATATATGTGGTTACCAGCTATGTAAATGGCGGGACCAATGTTATTGACCCGGGGGCTGGATGGTATTAACCCCTATGTGTTCGTGATGCCAGTGTGGTTTTCGGGTTCCGGAACACTACACGCCCGAATTCTCCGCTATCCCACGGGCTAGTAGTGAAATGTGAGTCCACAACCAGTTCGGGTCAAACGGAGGCTTTACTGAGTAAAATACAGGTGTAATTATCTTCACAGCTAAGGCCAGATGTCCCAGAGGGGTGGCCAGGACCTAGAAGGACCTCGCAGCTTGCTGGACCAATATACTTGTAATAAACTTGACTTGAGATTGGACTTGACTTGACTATGTGCAGGACTTGACTAGTTTCAGTGACAGCAGACATAGACTTGAGACTTACAGGAATGACTGTAGCTTTTGGGCCTTCTAGATGCTGATCACTTGTCCTGAGATCTCTGGCGGTGGCTGTGCTCAGCAAAGACTGATGGTTCAAGAGCTCTCAGAGAAATTGTAATGGCCGCCCCTTTATATAGTGGGGGGCTGGACTAAAGCCCATTGGTCAAGCTGTTGGTCATAGGTTAAGCTGGTGCTCTCTGGGAGTACATGTGACAACAAATCATGTGACTGTATAACATAACATGTGACAGGCTTACTCACAGGTCCTTGAGACCTCTCACAGGTCCTTTATACTATCTATACATAGGGATCCCATCTATGTATTAAAGTGATACACACACCATATAAAACAACAGGGAGACAACAGGCGGAGACCCTGCAGGGGAGCCCCCAGGTCACTGAAGGACTCAACCTGACAGGGCCTACAGGTAGTACAGTAACATGTACCTGTACTGGGACATCGCACACATATATATATATATATATATATATATATACACAGGATAATAAACATGTAAGTGGTCTGGTGTGTGATGAGGGCTTTGTTGTATTTTTTGTTAGACAAGGTTTTCATAAATCCCAAGAAATCTCATCCATATGCATTTCTCCCCTTTCTGTCGCCATTGTAGTGATTTCGGCGCACAAAAAGAAAATGATACGATGCCATAATGACTGGTATTGAAGCAGACTGGAGAGGTGTATTCACAAATCTCACGGAAAGGCCGACATGTCAGACATCAGAACTGCAGCGAATATGATTTTTCTAAATCTACACGGTAAAATGTTGATTCCAAAAACCATAATTATTTAGAATAACAGTTTGACGCCTAATACTTCTCCAGCTGTCACTTGAAGAGGTACTTCGCCCACAGACATCTTAGGATAGGAGATAAGATATCTAATCGCGGGGATCCCACACCAGGCATTATAAACAGGATTAAACAGGATGTTTAGAATGCTGGGTTTGGGCAGCCGGAGATGTCAAGTCTAGACATGAGCGAATTTTTTAAAAATTCGGTTTCGGACGATTCGCCAAATTTTCCTGAAAAAATGTATTTGCAGCGAATCGCTATTAACACGCATAGGGTGTGTGCTGTGTTAGTGAAATAATACTGTTATTCAGTATGACATGCAGATCAGAGGTGTCATTGCTATTAGAATCACTGTCGCAGAGCGGCACAATGACAGAGCCTGGAGATGGGATCAGAATGAGGAGAACATATAGTGGCTGAATGACACAGAGTGCAGGTGGCGGCAGCATGAGGAGCACATATAGTGGCTGAATGACACAGCCTGGAGTTGGCGGCAGCATGAGGAGACCATAGGTCCTCACAATCCCTAAGATAAAAAGATGCATTTTCTAATTTAAATTGAAGTTTTATGGTAACTAGTGCTACCTTAAAAATATTTAAGTAATGTACAAGCAGCATGAAAAGACCATATAGTGGCTGAATGACACAGCCTGGAGTTTGCGGCAGCATGAGGAGACCATATGGTGGCTGGCTGAATGACACAGCTTAGAGGTGGTGGCAGCATGAGGAGAACATATGGTGGCAGAATGAGACAGCCTGGAGGTGGCAGCAGCAGCAGCAGGAGTCCTGAAAGTAACCCAGTGACAGAGTGGTGCGGTGGATGGCAATACCAGTACCCAGTGACGATGGTTGGTGAAAAACGGTCTGATGCAGAGGAATGTTTGTAACTGGGGATCAGCATCTTAAATCTGCTTCTGCACAATTGGATTAGTGGGCGCATATTGTTGTCTCTTGGACATGGCTTTGCCGATGGATTACTGGTAGAATGACTGACTCAAAGTAGGAGAAGCAGGAGCATCTGGAGTGACAGAAGAATTGTATGACACACAGCTCCCTTCGGCTGAGGTGGTGGAGCCTTGGCTGGCTGAAACAGAGAGCGGCGTGCCACTGGGTGATGCAGCAGGCTGGACCACTACATCGGAGTCATGGTTCTCCCAGGCCGCTTTATGGTGGTGCAGCATATGTTGACGCATGGCCATGGTGCCAACATTGGGACCCAATGCTTGTGCCGAGCCGAGGTGGAGAGCATACCCACGCTTCTCCTTCTGCCAACATATGTTGCATGTGGCTATATGAACCTCCTCCGGATGCTTGATGATAAACTGCCACACCGCCGAGTAGCTGATTTTCCCACCAACAGTCCTCACTGATTGACTGCTACTGCCACCATCTCCAGAATCCCTTGTTCCACTAACTCCCGGGAATGTAGGCTGCCGCGAAGCAGGTGGTCTCCCCCTGGCACGTTTGGCACCAGAATTTCCACTTCTGTCATCATGCTGACTGCCACATACTACCACATTGCTGGCTCAGCTGCTGCCTCACGGGCAACCTGCAACTCTCTTCCCCTGATGATGATTAAGCCCCTTCTGCACCCGGCTCCCAATTGCGATCGGCTTCATCATCATTAACAAGTGTCTGCACATCACTGACGTCCTCCTCAGGCTCCTCAACAGTGACTGTTTCAGGACCCTGAACGCTGGCAACACCACCTCCCACGTCACTCTCCTCATCACTACTTGCCCACCTACCAGAGGAAGCGGCAGATGTCTCCTCCCCTTCTTGGCTGGGCAGTAGCTGCTGACTGTCCTCTATTACATCGTCCTCAGTGAATAGTGGAGAAGAACCCACAGCATAAGATACTTCTGTAGGGGAGGGAACAGCATAGGACAGAGGCAATGGGAGGACTAGGGGCTAATTAGGGAAGCGAACCCCGATAGTCCTAGGGACTCTGACTTTGGGGACTAATAACCAAGGCACAGTATGAAATACGGTGCCGGGACACCACAAATGCTCTCTACTACACTTAACAGTATTTGACACAAAAATACACCCCAACCAGCAATTCCCATTATGATTACACCATGTGCATATTATAGGGGTGCTAGGGTCTCAAAAAGTGTATGCAGTATAATTCCAAAAAACCTACATTATACCAAAGAGAAGAGGGAGCAATAGCTACGAATCAAAATTACCTTTATTAATTACACATAAATACAGGAAACATTTTTAAACTTTAAAAACAAGTGCAAAACTGGTAAGCAGTATAGCTCAGTACATGCAAATCAGTAAATAATCACAATATTGTTATCGAATGGGAGAGATGAAAAAATACCTAATGTAGCTCCCTAAAGAACATAAAAGCAAAGTGCACTGAATAACTTGGACAAATCGTCTCCAATCTAAAGTGCCTAACTGTGCAATAAATACATTTGGATCTGATCATAGCAACCCATTTATGCTTGACAGTACTTGTCTTGAACAGCAGGTGAGTACTTTTGGCTGTCCTTTCACAGTATCTAGACCCTTGAGACTTTAACAGGAACAAAATAGTACACTACTTAGATGTACGTATGTGGTATGCACTTATAAGGGCAGAAAAATGTGCTACAGTACGCTTAAAACAGTATTTGTGCACAACACCAGGAGCATACACCAGTGCTGCAGCACACAGTCGCTGTGTACTACACCCAAAATTGCACTTTCTCTCTCAATCTCACTCCCTTCCCTCTCAGTGCTTCTAGGCAGGATTTGGGCTTGAGCTGAATCGCTGCTGTTCTTCTGTGCAACACACTGCTGTCTGTAATAGAACGCTGTAGACAGTGACCGGGAGGTAAATCGCTGCAGTAAGAATGCTTTTCTGTGAAACACACACTGCTCTCTGTCCCTCTCTCTGCGCTGTCTGTCCCTATCTATCTCTCTGCAGTGAAAGGCTGAAGTGACTGGTCGCAATATGGCTGCTGATTATATAGGGCTGTGACATCACAGGGCTGGCTGGCTGCTGATAGGCTGCATCCTGCATGTGATTCAGGGTCATCCCGCCGACCCTTGTTCCCGCCTTCCAGGATTCCTTGCCCATGTCCTCACATGTAGATCCACCATTTTAGTTGCCCTGGAGCCTGGACCGCACTAAATGGAGTTTAATGAAGCGATTTGAGCGATAGAATCACAGCGATATTCGCATTAATTGCAAATCGAATTTTTCCGGAAATTTGGATTCGTCAGATTCGATTCGCCCATCCCAAGTCAAGTCACTCCACGCCCCCTCCATTCATGTCTATGTGACGACCGTCACACCCACTCCCATAGACATGAATGGAAGGGGCGTGGCGTGATGGCACGAGGGGGCGTGGTGGGATAGCACGTCTCAGACCCAGCTCACTAAATATCCTGTTTAAAATGCCGGGTGCGAGACCCCCGAGATTAGACCTCTTATTCCCTATCCTAGGATGTCTATGGGCGAAGTACCCCTTTAACCAAAAGCTGTGGCAAGCCCTTCTTCTAAAGGAGAGGAGCCTCCACAAAGCTTTCCTTCCCATCCAGCCAAATAGCACCTGTAAGGCCCCATTTACACGGTGGAACGTGTGCCCGGGTAGACATTCCGCGGGCAGCAGGCACCAGAAGATTAAGCCGGCGCTAGGATCACGTGCAACTAACAGACATAAATAACAGATAACTGGACCACATCCAAACATCACGGGTGCAGGGTGTAGTGAGTGGCTCCATTGTGAGCCATCCATTTACCGTTCCTGACCCTATGGCGTGTGACTTTTTGGGCCATATTATCAGTTTGTTTTATAATGTCTTTTATTTTTGTCAGAGATGTTATGGGTCATGTCTAATCTGGCTTCTCTATAGGTTTTCAATACTTCCCAGTTTAGTCCCATGAGCACTTCCCTCTCTACTGCAAATACCTTTCCCTATACACCCATGAGCACTTCCCTCTTTCTACTGCTAATATCTCTCCCTATGCACCCATGGGCACTTTCCTCTCTACTGCTAATATCTCTCCCTAAACAACCATCAGCACTTCCCTCTCTACTACTAATACCTCTCCCTTTACACCCATGAGCACTTCCCTCTCTACTACTAATACCTCTCCCTTTACACCCATGAGCACTTCCATCTCTACTGCTAATGTCTCTTCCCATATACCCATGAGCACTTCCCTCTCTACTGCTAATATCTCTCCCTGTATACACATGAGCACTTCCCTCTCTACTGCTAATACCTTTCCCAGTACACCCATGAACACTTCCCTCTCTACTGCTAATGTCTCTTCCCATATACCCAAGAGCACTTCCCTCTCTACTGCTAATACCTCTCCCAGTACACCCATGAGCACTTCCCTCTCTACTGCTAATACCTCTCCCTATACACCCATGAGCACTTCCCTAATTCTACTTCTAATACCTCTCCCTATGCACCCATGAGCACTTCCCTCTTTTTACTGCTAATACTTCTCCCTATACACCCAAGCATTCTTTATTCTTCCCTTAGGTTTTTACTACCAATGTGCATTATCTTGCACATATACACATTGAATGTTAGTTTACAGAGTTATCATTGGCTGTCTGGCCATGCTGGGAGTTGTAGTTTTTCAATAGCCGGAGGTTCACAGTTTGGAGATCACTGTTTTAAAAGATAAGACATGGAGGAGGGGGATGCAGCTGCAGCTTTCATTGTTTTGTTGAAGCAGTATTTGTTGTATTTTTTATCCGATCTTGTTCTATTTAGCATGTAGACCAGGCAGACCAAGTATGTCCTCTCGGATCTCCACTTCTTGGCCCAGATCAGGTGACCTAGGTGTCTGTAGATTTAGTAATGCCCCTGCATATTTCTCATTACCATGTACCTTCCAATCACTTTGAATGCGGGAAACCTAATGAGAAATGTCTCTTAAAGAAAGGCAGATTATTTCCAGAGTATTATTGACATCTTCTCCCTCGCCGTGCATAGTATAAACCGTCTTTTACTTTTTCTCACTTCGACCTATTCGGTTTTTTAGTCAATAAATGCAAAATTTGTCATTAAATCAAATGATGCATGAAAGAAGCAAGAGGAATGATGAACGAGAACAGATGATAGAGGTTATCCTGACATACAGGGCAGTCATACTCTGAACGTTACTTAACTCCTTAAGGACTCCGTGTTTTTCTGTTTTTGCACTTTTGTTTTTTCCTCCTTACCTTTAAAAAAATCATAACCCTTTTAATTTTGCACCTAAAAATCCATATGAGGGCTTATTTTTTGCGCCACCAATTCTACTTTGTAATGACATCAGTCATTTTACCCAAAAATCTATGGAGAAACGGGAAAAAAAATCATTGTGAGACAAAATTGAAAGAAAAACGCAATTTTGTAACTTTTGGGGGCTTCCGTTTCTACGCAGTACACTTTTAGGTAAAAATGACACCTTCTCTTTATTCTGTAGGTCCATACGGTTAAAATGATCCCCTACTTATATAGGTTTGATTTTGTCGGACTTCTGGAAAAAATCATAACTACTTGCAGAAAAATGTATATGTTTAAAATTGTCATCTTCTGACCCCTATAACTTTTTTATTTTTCCGCATATGGGGCGGTATGAGGGCTAATTTTTTGCGCTGTGATCTGAAGTTCTTAGCAGTACCATTTTTGCATTGATCAGACTTTTTGATCGCTTTTTATTCATTTTTTCATGATTTAAAAAGTGACCAAAAATACGCTATTTTATGCGTGTGCGCCATTGACCGTGCGGTTTAATTAATTATATATTTTTATAATTCGGACATTTTCGCATGCGGGGATACCACATATGTTTGTCTTTATTTACATAGTTTTATTTTAATTTTTATGAGGGAAGGGGTTAAATCACATTTATAAAAAAAAAAAATTTTTACTTTTTTTATACAGTGTTATAGCCCCCTCTAGGGGCTAAAACACTGCATACACTGATTGCAGGCACTGTTCATTGCATTACCATAGGAATGCATTGATCAGTGTTTTCTGCACTTGATTTCAGGCTTGGAGCAATGAAACACCGATCGGACAGCCGGGAAGAAGGTAAGACACCTCCTGCTGTCCTCTCGATATCACCGCGGCTGTCCCGAACAGCTCCTCTGAGCTAGCCGGTATGGATTTCTCCCATTGTAGGCGCCACAATCAACTTTGATCGTGGTGTCTAAAGGGTTAATACCGGACATCAGCCCGATCAGTGATTCTGAGCGTGCTTCACAGATCGGGAGCCAGTCACGGATGTAAATATACATCCGTGTACGTTAAGGGGTTAAAAATCTTAATACTTCCAGTACTTATCAGCTGCTGTATGCTACAGAGGAAGTTGTATTTCTTTCTGGAATTTTTATCAAGTCTGACCACAGTGCTCTCTGCTGACACCTCTGTCCATATCAGGAACTGTCCAGAGTACAAGCAAATCCCCATAGCAAACCTATCCTGTTCTGGACAGTTCCTGACATGTACAGAGGTGTCAGCAGAGAGCACTGTGGTCAGACTGAAAAGAACGACACAACTTCCCGTGGAGCATACAGCAGCTGATAAGTACTGGAAGGGTTAAGATTTTTAAATGGAAGTAATTTCCAAATCTGTATAACTTTCTGGCACCAGTTGATTTGAAAAAAGTAGTTTTCCACCGGAGTACCCCTTTAAACTTGGTCAAATGTTACTTATATGTCAAATGAAAACATAGTAGGGTTTAATGATGACCCAATCTCCGCAGCCCGAGAGTAAAACAGCCACACAGTCCAATCATACTTTACCATGATGCTTGTCAGGATGTTTTAAACTCCCAGACAATCCCTACAGCCCAAGAGTAATGTGATCAAGAGATATACCAGAAGTCTAATGCAAGTCTACGGGACTTCTGGAACATCTCCTGATTGTGTTACTCTCGGGCTGCAGAGATTGCCCGGGTCTTTTAAACATCCTAATATAGAATAGAGTTAGTGCAGCTCAATCAATATTCTAACCCAAGGTTAACTGGTATGGTCTAAGAACAATCAATACCCGAGCAGGGCCCTTGCTCAGGTATTAAAGGGGTAGTCCAGTGGTGAAAAACTTATCCCCTATCCTAAGGATAGGGGATAAGTTTGAGATCACAGGGGGTCCGACCGCTGGGGCCCCCCTGCGATCTCTCTGTACGGGGCCAGGCTCTCCGGCCAGATGTCGGGTGTCGACCCCCGCACGAAGCGGCGGCTGACACGCCCCCTCAATACATCTCTATGTCAGAGCCGGATATTGCCGAAGGCAGCGCTCCGGCTCTGCCATAGAGTTGTATTGAGGGGGCGTGTCGGCCGCCGCTTTGTGCGGGGGTCGACACGCCCCCTTCGCGCAGGCTGCCGGGGCCCCGTACAGTAGATCGTGGGGTGCCCCAGCGGTCGGACCCCCCCGCGATCTGCAACGTATCCCCTATCCTTAGGATAGGGGATAAGTTGTTCACCACTGGACTACTCCTTTAAAAATATAGAATAAAGTGTCCTAAAATATGATGCTAAAAATTGCCAGCCATCTCAGAAAAGAAGAAACAATAGTCTATAGTAGCAAAAACTTGACAGATTCCACAAGTTTACATGTGCGAATTGAGGTAGACTTAAATGTCATTCATCAAAGTGTTGAGCGGAGAAGTTAGTAAGATGCCGGTAATTGTATCCAAAATGTAACAAGATTGTAATAGAATGCTGATACAGCTAATGATAGGATTAAAGCGATACTTTACCGCTGAGTAGACAGAGCTTGTAGGCCGCCGAGTGTCCCTGAAAACGGCAGATTCCAGAGAGCAATAGCAGTAAGTGTCCGCATGGACGATGTCCGGTGCTCAGATGGTCACGGCCCTGGCATGGGCATGTGGATACCTTGATGTGGCAATGTATGAGTGCGCTTCTCCTGTGGCAAGCACTCGCTTTCGGTACAGCAGTAACCGGCTTTGGATAATTGTGCGTTGAGGAAATCGTTCTGCTTGGCACGGATCGGCAGCCGGCCTATAGGGGAGTTTCAGCAGAGTTGAGTCGGCGTCCGCGTGCAGTGTGAATTGCGTGCGATTTGCAGTGGTCCTCAAACCGGGGTACTGCAGCGCTGTCAAGACTGGATCGGCTGGTATAGCGGCTATTAGCCGGTGAGATGGATATGGCAATAGTAAAATACCAAGGGCTATACGCGTTTCACGACTAGTGTCGCATTCTTCAGTAGCCAAAATATATCAACTGGTGCCAGAAAGTTATACAGATTTGTAAATTAATGCAATGTAGCCCGGACCTTCTAGGTGAGTATAAAACAGATATACGAGGATCGTGCTTCAATAATAATTATCATTTATTTATAAAAATAAGATTTCATCACTTCTCACAGGGCCCTTGTGAGAAGAACATACATAATAAGAGGCAACCTAACAATGTATTAGGCAATAATATTAAAATTCTACACTTGGCATAGAGTAATAGAATAAAATAGCAGAGTAGGAGCTGTACCATACAAATATATTAGGAAGTTGCTCTTCTAGATGTTTAGGGTAAATATGTCCCTTTTTTTTGGATACAGTGACAAACAGTCTGTATTGATAGCAATTGTTACCGGTCTGTAGATTGTAGCTCAGGCGGTGAATATTGCTCCCGCAATAGCTGAGTATCCGTAGTGTGTACAGTCCACTGTGTGGTGCCTCCAATTATGAGCCTGGTCCAGTAGGGTCTGAGCGTGGTGGCAGTCGCTGTCGGATAAGGCGCTGGCAGGCGCCAAAGATCGTGATGATGTCCGGGGACTGCTGGCGCTGGCGTGCGCTAGAGTTGATATTCCTCACCGCTTCATTGGTTGGAAAACAGGACCATATACTGGAAGGCTGGAAGTTCACCTCGTGGTGCCGGCGTCTGACGTCAGAGCCGGGATGGTTACAGCAGGATAGTTGCACCGGGATGATTGCGCCGGGATGGATCTGAACTGCTGGACCGGATGGATAGCAAAGCGAGAGCACAAATGATGGTACAGTTCATAGAATGTAACTGGCCATAGAATTTGGGCACAGTTTTGGTACTGCTATGCCAGTAGATAAGGACTAGACGCGTTTCAGGGTTGTATGATATAACCCTTTCCTCAGTAGTCCTCATGACTACTGAGGAAAGGGTTATATCATACAACCCTGAAACGCGTCTAGTCCTTATCTACTGGCATAGCAGTACCAAAACTGTGCCCAAATTCTATGGCCAGTTACATTCTATGAACTGTACCATCATTTGTGCTCTCGCTTTGCTATCCATCCGGTCCAGCAGTTCAGATCCATCCCGGCACAATCATCCCGGTGCAACTATCCTGCTGTAACCATCCCGGCTCTGACGTCAGACGCCGGCACCACGAGGTGAACTTCCAGCCTTCCAGTATATGGTCCTGTTTTCCAACCAATGAAGCGGTGAGGAATATCAACTCTAGCGCACGCCAGCGCCAGCAGTCCCCGGACATCATCACGATCTTTGGCGCCTGCCAGCGCCTTATCCGACAGCGACTGCCACCACGCTCAGACCCTACTGGACCAGGCTCATAATTGGAGGCACCACACAGTGGACTGTACACACTACGGATACTCAGCTATTGCGGGAGCAATATTCACCGCCTGAGCTACAATCTACAGACCGGTAACAATTGCTATCAATACAGACTGTTTGTCACTGTATCCAAAAAAAAGGGACATATTTACCCTAAACATCTAGAAGAGCAACTTTCTAATATATTTGTATGGTACAGCTCCTACTCTGCTATTTTATTCTATTACTCTATGCCAAGTGTAGAATTTTAATATTATTGCCTAATACATTGTTAGGTTGCCTTTTATTATGTATGTTCTTCTCACAAGGGCCCTGTGAGAAGTGATGAAATCTTATTTTTATAAATAAATGATAATTATTATTGAAGCACGATCCTCGTATATCTATTTTATACTCACCTAGAAGGTCCGGGCTACATTGCATTTTTCTGGTTTCCCTTCTTTTAGCAATTAAGGTATAGTTGCTTGCCCTGTTTGACCTCGGTGCGTAATAGTTGTGAGCTGCACACATCCACATAGTTTTTTCAGATTTGTAAATTACTTGTATTTAAAATCTTAACCCTGTGTAGTTCTTTTCTGTCTGACCACAGTGCTCTCTACTGACACCTCTGTCTGTGGCAGGAACTGTCCAAAGTTGGAGAAAATCCCCATAACAAACCTCTTCTGCTCTGGACAGTTCCTGACATGGACAGAGGTGTCAGTAGAGAGCACTGTGGTCAGACTGGAAAGAACTACACAACTTCCTCTGGAGCATACAGCAGCTGATAAGTACTGGAAGGATTAAGATTTTTAAACAGAAGTAATTTACAAATATGTTAACTTTCTAGCACCAGTTGATTTAAAAAATATGTTTTCCAGCGTAGAACCCCTTGTATCCCATCCTTTCATATGGATAATATTTCGAGTAAACCCAGATCCTCCCTATATGGCGTGAACCTGGGAGGAGAATTCCTAGCAGCTGTGTTCTGTAGAATATTTATTTTGTTCTGTGTTCAGTAGTATTTATTGATTTTCAATAAACGGTACAGGAAAGGAAGAAAGACACAAATTAAAACTCTTGTCATTTTTATTTCTTACCCTAATTAGCACAAAAAATTGCTGAACTAATTACCGGCATCCCTGAGTGCAAACAATGGAAGACACCCTGACAGCTTCAGTGACACCGGCCCTTTAACAAGTCAACGCCGCCTCACAGGTGAGAAGCGTTTATTGCGGCGCTCGCTTTTTCCACAGCAATCTGAAAATGAAAGAGCAATCCATCACAGTCTGCTGGGAACTAACATATCCAGGTCCGCAGCTGCATCCAGTGGATTGAAGGTTTCTCTAGTATGGTGGCTCCCAACCAGGGTGCCTCCAGCTGTTTCAAAACTACAACTCCCAGCATGCCCGGACAGCCAAGTTCTTGTGTGTACCTTGTTCTTACCTATGAGGGTGTGGAGTTTGATCACTGCACCTGGTCATTAATCAGCAAGTTATCAAGGCCACAGCAAAAAAGGTGGACGACTCTGTATCTGTGCAAAACAGCTGTAGTTTTATTGATTCCCCATGTGCAACATTTTGGCTGTATAGCCTTTGTCAAGCATGCTAGCCAAAACCTGCACTTGGGGAACCAATAAAACTACAGCTATTTTGCACAGATACGGAGTCGTCCATCTTTAGTGTTGTGGCCTTGATAACCTGCTGTTTGGAAACTGGAGTGGCCCTCTGGATGACCACAGGCACGGTGGACTGGTCTAAGTGCTGTCTTCTGCCGACTTCTGGTCATCTAATTAGGCTGATGGGGCTGGAGGTCACCCAGGTGGACTTATTAGACTCATATGTGGGTTGGGGTCTGTTTACATAATATGCAGTTTTGATGCATATTTCTTATTCAGGCTGGTGGTGTGGAGTTTGATCACCACACCTGTTTATCTAATAAGAATGCTGGTGCTGGAGGTCACCCAGGTAAAATTATTAGACTCATAAATGGGTTTGGGATCTGTTCACATTATATGCAGTTTTTATGCATTTTTCTTATTCAGACTGAGGGCGTGGTGTTTGATCACTGCACCTATAATCACAATTGAGGCGTTTTATAAAAAGTCTTTAGGCCAAGATCAGCCCATCACTGGTTGAGTCAGGTACAGAACACCAAGCCCAATGAATATAAGGCTGGGTCCACACTACGTTTTGTCCCATACGGGAGCGCATACGGCAGGAGGGAGCTAAAACCTCGCGCTCCCGTATGTGACCGTATGCGCTCCCGTATGCCATTCACTTCAATGAGCCGACCGGAGTGAAACGTTCGGTCCGGTCGGCTCATTTTTGCGCCGTATGCGCTTTTACAACCGGACCTAAAACCGTGGTCAACCACGGTTTTAGGTCCGGTTGTAAAAGCGCATACGGCGCAAAAATGAGCCGACCGGACCGAACGTTTCACTCCGGTCGGCTCATTGAAGTGAATGGCATACGGGAGCGCATACGGTCACATACGGGAGCGCGAGGTTTTAGCTCCCTCCTGCCGTATGCGCTCCCGTATGGGACAAAACGTAGTGTGGACCCAGCCTTAGGCAGGTTTTCCCAATCAGGATGCCTCCAGTGGTTACAAAACTACCAGCATGCCCAGACAGCCTGTGGCCCCTTCTGTCTTCTCTGGCTGCTTGATATTCTTTGCCATCCCTCCCTCCCCTTGCCTACATCTCCCAGCAATCATTGCAGCTCTGCTCTGCAAGCCAACTCCTTCTCTGAGAGCAGCCCCCACCCTCCTGCTCTCAGTAGCAGAGAGAGGTTCAGTGTCTGATTGGCTAAGGCTGCACACACCTCCCAGTTCTCAGCACTAAAGAGAGCATGACTGGTCAGTGTAGGGAAGAAACCACATGGTCTGTGTCTCTCAGGAGTGTGGGGGCTGCTTTTAGAGAGGGATTTAAACAGAGACAGGGTGGATAGCTGAATGATGCCATTCCCTCACTTTACGCATGTAAGTGACAAAGAGGGAAATTGTTCTATATAGCTAATGAATGATATTTAGACAGTTAAATAGGTTGATGAGATGGAAAGGATGGGCTCTGTGTTTAGTTCTCTGGAGTACCCCTTTAACTGTTTTTTTCATCCCCGGCCCATTGCTAAATGGTATCTGAACGCTCTCAACTCTGGTAAAAAGAAACGTTTCAGATTTCCAAAGTATAAAGATTGTTTCAAATTTCTCGTTGTGATTGAAGTCTTCGAAGCTAAAGTGCGCCAGGATTAAAACAGTAATTAGATTTTGTTTGCAAGGCCATTTAATATGGCGCCAAAGTACAATCCGCCCTCCATCGCTGATCCTTTCCAGACACTTCCGTTATTTGCATGTCTTTGATATTTCCTATAGCCCAGGGCAATCATCTTTTTTTCTTTAATCTCCAGTGGATTTCATCCTCGGTAATGTACAGTACACAGGTTGTAAACAAATTTGAAAAATAATGAGCCTGGATGCGTACGATACACCGCTAATCAGTGTCATACAGAAGTCTTTAACCCTCTAAGGGAGAGGTCTGGAATTTGTAAGATAAGACTTAAAGCGTACCCGTCAGATCCAACAAAAAAATATATATTTTTAATATATCACTCAGTACCTAATCCTGACCTAATTTTTATGTGTCTATCACCTTTATTTCTTTTATTACACTTTTAATTTAGCTCACTAGTCTGAATTCCTCTCAAAGGGAGGGGGCGTGGCCTCACTGTGCAGGTCTCCGCCCCCTCCCTCAGTATGCCGTCTGCTCACATCTCCCCTAGCATTAACAAAACTACAACTCCCAGCTTGTCCTCACTGACAGTAGAGGGACACAAGATGACAGTGGGAGGATTTTTCCTCCAGCTCTGAGCCCTGCACTCACAGCTGTCAATCAAGGAAGTGTGTCCATGACATAGGTGATGATGCATGGACACAGCAGGACTAGTATGTGTCTAAGCAGGGGGGGGGGGGCAGTTTGACTGGCTTTTTCAGTATGAAATACTGAAAATTTTCTAAAGAAAGCAATTGCAAAACCTATTAGTTATACATGATTTACAACATATCAAAAGTTTTTTTTTTTATCTAACAGTGCCCATTTAAAGATTACCCGTCATAACCCACAAAAAAAAAAAACTAAAAATGTTATATGTTACTTGGTACCTAATCCTGATCATGTACATATAATTTTTATGTGTCTAGCACCTTTAGTTCCCTCACAAATACCTTCTATCTGTTGCTCACTTAGTTTGTCATCCTGTGCTTAGGAGGGGGCGTGTCCTCACCCTGCATGCCTCGTCTTCCACCCCGAGTCAGTATCTCTCCCTCTCTCTCCTCTCCGTCCTCTCTCTCTTCTCTCTCTCACCTATTGGGAGCACCTGTCGGCCTACTGAGAGCATTTTCCAACCTATCCTAATAGACGGCACTAAAGTTTAGGTAAACATAGGGTGGGTACTGGAATAGGAGGTACCCAAGATGTTTGGCAAGTTCTGTAGTGGCAGGTACTTACATGGTCTGTGTAGTCTGCAATGATAGCGGTCAGGGTGTGGAGGTATTATTTAGTCATTTTGTATTGGTATCATTGGTAATATCGTTATCTGTATATTCACATTGTATTAATGTGAATGGAATCTCCTTTTGCAAGCGGAGATTCCATCTGGCGGCTGTCGCCAAAATACTTTGGCGGTAGGACCGCACGGCCCTGCGCTGTCACCATTGATGGTAATGCAGGGCTCGCGGACTCCCACGCAAATATGGAACGTTATTTTTTTCTGTGTATCAATTTCAGCGATGGAATTGTCTGTTGTTGAAATTCGTCAGTGTGAATGGGTCTCGCGAAAGACTAATGTTAATGTTCACTGCGCGCAATTCTGTTTGTGTAATTCCGATCGCGTAATTATGCTGGATTTGCCCAGTGTGAACATACCCTATAGGGCAATAGTGGTATGGAGGTAATATCTCATCACTGTATACTGGTAATATTTGCTCTTGGTATATTTCAAAGCGATATATGACAACTATAAGGTAAAGCTCCTGTTACGCCTAGCGCTCCGGGTCCCCGCTCCTCCCCGGAGCGCTCACGGCGTCTTTCTCCCTGCAGCGCCCCGGTCAGTCCCGCTGACCGGGAGCGCTGCACTGTCTTGGCCGTTGGGGATGCGATTCGCACAGCGGGACGCGCCCGCTCGCGAATCGCATCCCAGGTCACTTACCCGTCCCGGTCCCCTGCTGTCATGTGCTGGCGCGCGCGGCTCCGCTCTCTAGGGCGCGCGCGCGCCAGCTCTCTGAGACTTAAAGGGCCAGTGCACCAATGATTGGTGCCTGGCCCAATTAGCTTAATTGGCTTCCATCTGCTCCCTGGCTATATCTAGTCTCCTCCCTTGCACTCCCTTGCCGGATCTTGTTGCCTTGTGCCAGTGAAAGCGTTTAGTGTGTCCAAAGCCTGTGTACCTGAACTTCTGCTACCCATCCTGACTACGAACCTTGCCGCCTGCCCCCGACCTTCTGCTACGTCTGACCTTGCCTCTGCCTAGTCCTTCTGTCCCACGCCTTCTCAGCAGTCAGCGAGGTAGAGCCGTTGCTAGTGGATACGACCTGGTTGCTACTGCCGCAGCAAGACCATCCCGCTTTGCGGCGGGCTCTGGTGAAAACCAGTAGCCTCTTAGAACCGGTCCACTAGCACGGTCCACGCCAATCCCTCGCTGACACAGAGGATCCACTACCTGGAAGCCGAATCGTGACAGTAGATCCGGCCATGGATCCCGCTGAGGTGCCGCTGCCAAGTCTCGCTGATCTTACCACGGTGGTCGCTCAGCAATCGCAGCAGATTGCCCAACAAGGACAGCAGCTGTCGCAGTTGACCGCCACGTTACAGCAACTTCTGCCTCTGCTACAGCAGCAACCATCTCCTCCGCCAGCTCCTGCACCTCCTCCGCAGCGAGTGGCCGCTCCTAGCCTCCGCTTGTCCCTGCCGGACAAATTTGATGGGGACTCCAGACTCTGCCGCGGATTTTTGTCTCAGTGTTCCCTGCATATGGAGATGATGTCGGACTTGTTTCCTTCAGAACGGTCTAAGGTGGCGTTTGTAGTAAGCCTTCTTTCAGGAAAGGCCTTGTCTTGGGCCACACCGCTCTGGGACCGCAATGATCCTGCCACAGCCACAGTCCAGGCCTTCTTCACTGAACTCCGGAGTGTCTTCGAGGAGCCAGCCCGAGCTTCTTCTGCCGAGACTGCCCTGTTGAACCTGGTCCAGGGTAATTCTTCCGTTGGCGAGGATGCCGTACAATTCCGTACTCTTGCTTCAGAATTATCCTGGAATAACGAGGCTCTCTGCGCGACCTTTAAAAAAGGCCTATCCAGTCGCGTCAAGGATGTGCTGGCCGCACGAGAGATTCCTGCCAATCTGCAAGAACTCATCCATCTAGCTACCCGCATTGACATGCGTTTTTCTGAGCGACACCAAGAGCTCCGCCAGGAAAAAGACTTAGATCTCTGGGCACCTCTCCCACAGTATCCGTTGCAATCTACGCCTGGGCCTCCCGCCGAGGAGGCCATGCAAGTGGATAAGTCTCGCCTGACCCAGGAAGAGAGGAATCGCCGTAGGGAAGAAAATCTCTGTCTTTACTGTGCCAGTACCGAGCATTTCTTTGTGGATTGCCCTATCCGTCCTCCACGCCTGGGAAACGCACGCACGCACCCAGCTCACGTGGGTGTGGCGTCTCTTGGTTCCAAGTCTGCTCCTCCACGTCTCACGGTACCCGTGCGGATTTCTTCTTCAGCCAACTCCTCCCTCTCAGCCGTGGCCTGCTTGGACTCCGGTGCCTCTGGAAATTTTATTTTGGAGTCATTTGTTAATAAATTCAGCATCCCGGTGACCCGTCTCGTTAAGCCGCTCTACATTTCCGCGGTCAACGGAGCCAGATTGGACTGCACCGTGCGTTACCGCACAGAGCCCCTTCTCATGTCTATTGGACCCCACCTTGAGAGGATTGAGTTCTTTATTCTCCCCAACTGTACCTCTGAGGTCCTCCTCGGTCTGCCTTGGCTCCGGCTTCATTCCCCCACCATTGATTGGACCACCGGGGAGATCAGGAACTGGGACTCTGCCTGCCACAGGAAGTGCCTCTCCCCCCCTCCCAGTCCCGTCAGGCAAGCCTCTGTGCCTCCCCATGGTCCCCGTCCTGGTGTCACACTGCCCCGTGCCAGGCCTCGCCCTCTGCCCTCCCTCCCCATTCCCACTCCTGCTGTACTGCCTGCCGTTGAGGAAATCCTCCATTCTTTCCCGGTGTCCTCATCCCAGGGGAGGCAGTTACCGGACAAAGAGAAGGGGAGACCTAAGGGGGGGGGTACTGTTACGCCTAGCGCTCCGGGTCCCCGCTCCTCCCCGGAGCGCTCACGGCGTCTTTCTCCCTGCAGCGCCCCGGTGAGTCCCGCTGACCGGGAGCGCTGCACTGTCTTGGCCGTTGGGGATGCGATTCGCACAGCGGGACGCGCCCGCTCGCGAATCGCATCCCAGGTCACTTACCCGTCCCGGTCCCCTGCTGTCATGTGCTGGCGCGCGCGGCTCCGCTCTCTAGGGCGCGCGCGCGCCAGCTCTCTGAGACTTAAAGGGCCAGTGCACCAATGATTGGTGCCTGGCCCAATTAGCTTAATTGGCTTCCATCTGCTCCCTGGCTATATCTAGTCTCCTCCCTTGCACTCCCTTGCCGGATCTTGTTGCCTTGTGCCAGTGAAAGCGTTTAGTGTGTCCAAAGCCTGTGTACCTGAACTTCTGCTACCCATCCTGACTACGAACCTTGCCGCCTGCCCCCGACCTTCTGCTACGTCTGACCTTGCCTCTGCCTAGTCCTTCTGTCCCACGCCTTTTCAGCAGTCAGCGAGGTAGAGCCGTTGCTAGTGGATACGACCTGGTTGCTACTGCCGCAGCAAGACCATCCCGCTTTGCGGCGGGCTCTGGTGAAAACCAGTAGCCTCTTAGAACCGGTCCACTAGCACGGTCCACGCCAATCCCTCGCTGACACAGAGGATCCACTACCTGGAAGCCGAATCGTGACAGCTCCGCCTACAGGATAGAAAATTTTAAGCGGTATTCCGAGTTCATAAATCTTATCCCCATCCAAAGGATAGGGGATAAGATGTATGATCGCAGGGTCCTGCCGCTGGGGACCCCCATGATCTCGGTGCAGCCCCTGGCATTCTGTGCCGGGCGCTGCCTCCAAGATGGGGCTGTGGGGACCTCATGGCTAGGGATGAGCGAATCGAATCTGACAGATCTAAATTTGTTAAAAATTTCAGGAAAAATTTGATTTGCAACGAATCCGAATATCGCCACGATTCGATTAAACTAATCACTTCATTAATCTCCATTTAGTGCAGTCCAGGCTCCAGGGCATCTAAAATGGCGTATCCACATGTGAGGACATGGGGTAAAGAACTTTGGGAAGGCGGGTAGCTGGGATAACCCTGAATCACATGCAGCCTATCAGCAGCCAGCCAGCCCTGTTATGTCACAGCCCTATATAATTGGCAGCCATCTGGCGGTGTTTTATGTCAGAGAGAGCGTTTTATTGTAGAGACAGATAGAGCAGTGTGTGTGTTACACAGAAAAACTGCTTCACAGCAGCGATTCGCCACCAGCCCAAATCACTGCAGAAAAGCACTGACAGGGAAGGGAGAGAGATAGAGATGAGAGAGAGATGTGAGACACGAGAGACATGAGAGAGAAAGAGAGAGAGAGAACACTCGGGTGTACTACTCAGCAACTCTGTACTGCTCCAGTGGGGTGTACAGCAACTCTGAAGCTTATAGGTGCCAGTTAGGGTGAGAACTAAAAGCCATTGCCACCTGCTATTAGTGCATAATAATACTGTACTGGGCTCTACTACACAGTGACTCTGTACTGCTGCAGTGGGGTGTACAGCAACTCTAAAGCTTATATGGGCCAGTTAGGCTGAGCACTAAAAGCCATTGCCACCTGCTATTAGTGCACAATAATACTGTACTGGGCTCTACTACACAGCGACTCTGTGCTGCAGCACTAGTGTGTACTACAACTCTAAAGCTAAACAGGGGCCAGTTAGGGTGAGCACAAAAAGCTCCAGTCGCCTTATTTCAGTGCCTAATACAGGTTACGTAGCAGAGCGTGTTGTCCTCTCATAAGTGTAACCTGTGCGTACATAGGTGGTGTAAGTTTTTTTTCTTCCTGTTAAACTAATTTGGGCCTACTTACTGTGAAATTCTAGCCAAAGCTACACACTTGTTTTTGTAGCCTAATACAGTTTTAAGCAGAGCGTATTGTCCACCTCTCATAAGTGTAAACTGTACGTACACCTACGTGGTAAACATTTTTTTTTCCTGTTAAACTAATTTGGGCCTGTGTAAGGCCAGCCAAAGCTACACACATGTTTTTATAGCCTTATACATACAGTTTGTAGCAGAGTGTATAGTCCTGTAAACAGTAAACTGTACATTCACCTAAATGGTGTCCTTTATGTTTTTCCTGTTAAAATAATTTAGGCCTAGTTACTGTGAAAGGCCAGCCAAAGCTACACACTTTCTGTAGTCTAATACAGTTTTAAGCGGAGTGGAGCGCATAGTCCTCCTCTCATAAGTGTATAATGTATGTACTCCTATGTGGTGTACAATTTTGTTCCTGTTAAAGTCATAAGGGCCTAGTTACTCTGAAAGGCCAGCCAAAACTACACACCTGCTTTTGTAGCCAAATAGTTTAAAGCGTAGTGGAGCATATTGTCCTCCTCTCATCAATGTAACATATACACACTCAGCTGGTGTATAAGTATGTCAGGCAGAGAAGTGCCAGGAAGTGCACATAGGAGTGGCAGAGGTCACAGCAGAGTAGGGGCGTGTGGCAGCAGGAGTCACAGCAAGAGGTTTGAGCTCCTGGTGTCAGCTAGCAGTCATGTCTTGACCAGCAACCCAGCAGCCGTGAATAATTGGTTCACTCGGTCATCCACTTCATCCCAAGTGACATCCGACAGTCAACAGTCAGTGGGTTTCTCAGACTCAACCCTCAGTTGGCATGGCCCACATGCTGCTGCTGCCACCTCCAGGCTCTGTCATTGTGCCTCCATATGGTCTCCTCATGCTGATGCTGCCACCTCCTGGCTCTGTCATTGTGCTGCCATATGGTCTCTTCATACTGATGCTGCCACCTCCAGGCTCACTCACTGTGCTGCCATAGGGTCTCCTCATGCTGATGCTGCCACCTACAGGCTCTGTCTTTGTGCCCCCATATGGTCTCCTCATGCTGATGCTTCCACCTCCAGGCTCGCTCATTGTGCCGCCATATGGTCTCCTCATGCTGATGCTGCCATCTCCAGGCTCTCTCATTGTGCTGCCATGGATACTGTCAAACATAATTACTGCTCCCCAGTTACAGAAATTCCTCCACATCGGACCACAAGTAAGTATTGAGGATATGTATTAGCTAAAATGTAACTTTTCTTAGGATAAAATATATGGACCAAAATCTTTTTTGAAATCCAACAAAAGGAAAGGTGTGCAAAAAACACCATGTGCCACCTACACCACCAAGTATTGATGCGATGCAAAGATCTCTAAAAGGTGGAAGGGGACAACATTTGGTCCATTGTAACAGGTGGGGGTAAAAACTTCCCCTACTCTCGCACTATTAATTCCCTTCTTTGTAAGTGTTACTCACCTTAAAAAGGGCGGCCTCACACAGGAAACTGGGTTTTTAGGTGGAAATAGAGAGGTTCCTGTGTGGGCCCACCCTTTTTAGGGTGAGTAACACTTGCCAAAAGGGAAATAATAAGGCAAGAGTAGGGCCTTACATGGGAAGTTTTTACTACCACCTGTTACAATGGACCATACGTTGTTCCCTTCCACCTTTTGGAGGCAAGTGTTACTGGTCTTAAATTGGGCAGCCCCACACAGGAACCTCTCCATATACATACATATATATATATATATATATATATATATATATTTATTTTATCCTAAGAATAATATTAAAAGTTAAGTTTTACGTAAGGCATATCCTCTTTACTTACTTGTGCACACCAACAATTTGACAAAAGAGACCATTTTCTTCTGCCTACCTGCTTCAGCTACCACCTGCCTAATGCCACACATCTGATGCCAAGATCTCCTTTCACCCACCTTCATCACAGGGTACTGGTATTAACACCCACCACCCCACTCTGTCACTGGGTCACTTTCAGGACTCCTGATGCTGCTGATGCCACTTCCAGGCTGTGTCATTGTGCCGCCATATGGTCTCCTCATGCTGCTGCCACATCCAGGCTCTATGGTCTCGTCATCCTGCTGCCACCTCTAGGCTCTGTCATTGTGCCACCATGTGATATCCTTGTTATATTGATCTTGCAGTTTGACAGTATTTTTTCAAAGTAAACGCTTCGGGCACCCGGGACACTCAGTCATAAGCATGGGGGGGGGGGGGTTTAAAGGCAGGGGCTGGGACAGGCGGAAGCTGGCCTCGTGGTGGACCGCCAGCTGGATTTTAAGATACAAGTATGAGCTTTTTCACTGCTGCAACTTATAGCAGTATGCGCCCACTCATCAAACGCCGCAGAAGCTGAATGTGCTCCTGTCCAAGTTGCTGGTGCTGCAGTCCCTCCCTTTTCAAGTGGTGGACTCTGCACCTTTCAGAGAACTGATGGCTTGTGCCGAGCCGAGGTGGAGAGTCCCAACCTGTCATTTCTTTGCAAAAAAGGCAGTACCAGCCCTGAACAATTTTGTGGAACAGAGGGTGGGCCAGTCCTTGAGCCTGTCGGTGTTTACCAAAGTGCACGGCAGCGCCGACGTGTGGAGCCGTAACTACAGTCAGGGACAATACATGTCCTTTACGGCCCACTGGGTGAATCTGGTTCCTGCACAGCCACAACAGCAACTTGGACAGGTCACGCTGCTTCCTCCTCCACGCTCTTAGGCCGTTGGTCCTGCATCAGCGGGCAACTCCGCTTCCTCCACCGTGTCCTCAGCCTCCACAGCACGGACAAGTCTCAGTGCCCCTCCAACATACCATGTGTGCAGGGCATGGCGGTGTCAAGCTGTTCTTCACATGGTTTGCCTCTGCGAACGGAGTCAATCAGGGGAGGAACTGCTAAAGTCATTCATAAAGAAATCAAATCATGGCTTACTCCACGAAAACTGGAAATAGGAACCATGGGGACCGACAATGGGAAGAACATCTTGTCTGCGCTGCGACAAGGAAGCCTGAGACATGCGCCCTTCATGGTACACGTGTTCAAGCGGTTCCTGAAGTTTTCCCCCCCATCTGCAAGACATCCTAACAATGGGAAGGAAACTTTTCATGCAGTTCAGTCACTCGTACACCGCAAAGCACATCCTCCTTGAGATGCAGCGTCCGAACGGTTTCTCCCAACATAGTCTGATTTTCCACATGTTGGAATTCCACCCTCCATATGTTGGAATGATTATATGAACAGAAAAAAGCCATCACCGATTTCTTGATGATCCAAGTGGATAGGGGGACTCTCCTGTATAATTTCAAGGTCAACCAGTGGCAGCTCATACGTGACACTTGCTCAGGCCCTTTGAGGAAGCCACATTATTGGTCAGTCACCATGATTACGGGATTAACAACGTCATTCCACTGCTTCATCTACTACAGCACGTGTTCGAAACGATGGCTGGTCAGGGCACTGGAGACATGGCGCGTACATCTCACACATGAGCCCTGTGGGGGCTGAACTGGAGGAGGAGGACGAGGGGGAGGGGCACCATGGAGCACAGGCAAGGTTTTGTGAAATGGGCGGTTTTTGTAGTCATCTGACTGGAGAGGAGGAGCAGGAGAAGCCAGAGGCGCTACAGGGTGATGAGGAAGATGAGACAGAGGACCCAGACACACCATGGCCATGTGGTCTCCTCATGCTGCTGGCACATTAAATGAAACTTTTTAGGTTATTCGGACCAAACTACATTTTTTCGGCAAATTTGCTGAATCAGCCTTTTCATACTAGTAAGTGGAGTCACCCTTTAATTGTGTTTATATCCCTAAACCTCTATAGGTATTGCAGCCAAGAGGGACCGACAGAAGGGGATCCCATCCACAAGGATTTGATGAAAGATCAGGAAACCTTCAGTCTTGGCTCCTTTTCATCTCGGAGCTCGACTTTAGGTTCAGAGAGAATTCATTATCTGTCTGAGGGGCCGATCTACATAATTATTATGTGTGCGGGGTCAGGGCATGCTTATTTTGCCTCGTCTTGTTAGCGAATCTTCTCTATAATAACACCGACTATTTACGTTGGGGAAAGTTGCCGGCACGACTTGGCCTTTCATTAAACCAGGTCATAAAGTAAGCGCTTCTAACGTAACATCGTTGGCAGCTTAATAATTACAGAGCGTAACCTGTATTCCCTGTCACCGCCACCGCTCACAGGACGTCAAGAAGCGGTAAGTGGTGAGAAAAAAGACGAGACATTAAAAAGCGGCTATGAAAATGTTTCCAGACAACAATCACCCTCATCGATCTGAAGCCGGACGTGGCAGGAGAATTGGAACAAAACGCAATTTAATAGAGTTTAATAGATAATAGAGTTAGTGTCAGTCCATATCACCGAACGCAGCTGTTATATTCAGATCAAAAAAATATCATCTACAAATAAGTAAATAAACACCTGTACAAAAGAACCCCACTGTTATATGTACAATAAAAAATATATCTTTATTATAATTCATCAGTCCAGAGCAGGATAGGTTTGCCATGGGGATTTTCTCCTGCACTGGACCACTCAACTTCAGCAGCTGATAAGTACTGGAAGGTTTAAGATTTTTTTTTTATTAGAAGTAATTTACAAATCTGTTTAACTTTCTGGAGCCAGTGCCAGTTGATATAAAAAAAATTTTTTCCCCAGTATACCCCTTTAAAAAATATATATTCATCTGGGGCTGGTGCAGAAATGTAAAAAAAATTTAAAAAAAGATACCTACCCTGCTCCTCTGCAGCTCCAGTTGCAGCTTCTTTCAGTCCCAGACTGCTCCTCTCTGCTTCCAAGAGAAAATGTCTCAGCAGGATCTTACTGCTCATCCAATTACCAGAGCAAAAAGACTGGAGAACTCCACTCCACTTACTTCTGTGGCATGACACTTGGAGAAGCGCATCCAGGGGAAGTCCAACCTGAAAATAAAAACGGACTTAAAAAAAAAAAAAAAAGGACAATAGTGGATACAAACAGATGTTATCAATTTGTACCCCTTTGAATCTGTTATTGTTCAATTAATAAACCCCAAAAAAACATTTTTTTGGTTCTGAGCATGCTCAGAAGTAAAAACGGATCAAAAAACTTATTGAAAAATGGATGCAAACGGATTACATTACAGGCTCATGCATTTTCCATAGACTTCAATGTTAAAGGGGTACTACCGTGCTGACAAATTATCCCCTATCTAAAGGATAAGGGATAAGTTGCCTGATCGCGCGGGGTCCCGCTGCTGGGGACCCCCCGATCTCGCACGCAGCACCCAGCTCTCATCAGGCCCCAGAACGAACATCGCTCCGGGTCTGATGACTGCCGATCACGGGGCCGGAGTATACGTCACGGCTCCGCCCCCACGTGACGTCACGCTCCGCCCCCTCAATGTAAGTCTATGGCAGGGGGCGAGACAGCTGTCTCGCCCCTGCCATAGACTTGCATTGAGGGGGGGAGCGTGATGTCCCACGGGGGCGGAGCTTTGACGTCACGATCATCGGCCCCGTCATCAGACATCGGTGCCTGATGAGAGCGGGGTGCTGCTTGCGAGATCACGGAGGTCCCCAGCGGTGGGACCCCGCACGATCAGGCAACTTATCCCCTATCCTTTAGATAGGGGATAAGTTGTCAGCACGGTAGTACCCCTTTAAATTTACTGTATCTGTGTTTTTCTTCCGTTTTTTGGACAGAAGAAAAAAAATACTGCATGTGCCGTTTTTTCTGCCGTCAAAAAAAAGCAAAATGAGTGCAGAGGGGTACAAATGGATGTAGACGGATTGTAAAAAAAAATCCCATTGACATGAATGGGATTTAAAAAAAAAAAACGTTTTTAACCCGTTTACAGCCTGGAAGAACGGAACCGAAACGGGGATAAAAAAAAAAAAACGGGGACAGACAGCCGTGTTAACCTTTCCAAACCCCTTGAAGAAGAACACTTAAGAGCTGAACAATCCTTGCAGCAGGACTGGGCTAGGCACAGACTTAAACGTGATTGAAGAGAGAACTTGTGACAATGTGGCCTATTTGTTATGGGCATGCCTGACATTAGCTATACCTAGGCTCACAGACTTGTAGTTTCGTCAGGAAAGTTTGACAGGAGCTGAGGAACTTGTGCTCCTGGTTAGGTCAAGGTTCTGACTGAATCAAAGAGAGACAAGATCCACCTCCATTCCCAGGTTAGAGGGGTGGAATTGAGACCACTCATGAATTAATTTGCTAGGAGTCCTACATGTGACTATATTCTTGCTTCTGCTGAACAGGTATGTAATGCAATGTGAGGCACATTTTAGAAAGACTTAAAGGGGCACTCCACTGGCCAGCGTGGAACTCAATGTTCCGAACGCTGTTTTCACGCTGCGGGGTTCGACCACGCTCCCTTGTGACGACACGGCCATTCCCCTCTCAATGCAAGTCTATGGGATCGGGCGTCACGCCCCCTCCCATAGACTTGCATTGAGGGGGCATGGCCGTGACATCATGAGGGGGTGTAATCGACCCCCACAGCGCGAAAACAGCGTTCGGAACATTTAGTCCTGTGCTGGCCAGTGGAGTACTCCTTTAAGTCTCTTGCTGCTGGAGAACTCAGCGTATATATGTTATGACAAAAAATCGGAAAAGACACAAGTGCAATGTAGAGAACACAGTTACTTTGGCCTCCATCACCTGAAATAAAAATGTTACTGTCCAACAAACCTTTTAATATCTCGGCTACCCAACTAAGTTCAGTGTGTCAGCTGGTACAGCTCATACTGGGCCACCACAATATGATCACTCTTTTCCCATAGACCCCCAGAGATGTCAGAGATTCTATAAGATGTCTTGATTTATGTGGACACTATGTGAGACATTTATTTGGCAAAATGTTTTACTTTGTCCAGATTAGAGGGAACGATGCTCCTATGGAGTAGAAGGGCCAGTCATGGATATCTTACACCTCCTCCCTATGTTTTGTTTCCTTAAAGGGGTACTCCACTGGAGAACATTTTTTTTTTTAATCAACTGGTGACAGAAAGTTAAACAGATTTGTAAATGACTTCTATTAAAAAATCTTAATCCTTCCAGTACTTATCAGCTGCTGTATGCTCCACAGGAAGTTCTTTTATTTTTGAATTTCCTTTCTGTCTGACCCCAGCGCTCTCTGCTGACACCTCTGTCCATGTCAGGAACTGTCCAGAGCAGGATAGGTTTACTATGGGAATTTTCTCCTACTCTGGACTGTTCCTGGCATGGACAGAGGTGCACTGTGGTCAGACAGAAAAGAAATTCAAAAAGAAAAGAACTTCATGTGGAGCATACAGAAGCTTATAAGTACTAGAAATGTTTTAGTAGAAGTAATTTACAAATCTGTTTAACTTTCTGGCACCAGTTGATTTAAAAAAAAAAAAAATGTTTTCCAGCGGAGTACCCCTTTAAGTTTTTAGTTGTTACATTATTGATGATCCTGCTCAACTTTGCTGCAGAGGAGGAATTAAAAATAGCATCAGAATTGCCAAGGAGACTATATTGTGTATTTCAGATCAATCAACATCATTGTGATCGGTTATTAACCTTTCAACTTCAGCTCCACCGGTGACGACACCAGCGGGTTACATTGCTGAGCCAGGAGTTTTCTACTTCGCCCACCAATCATGCACAAGAGGCGCGAGGTTCATTGTACGACTGTCGCGCTCGTAATTTGTGCCTTCAGCTATTTTTCAGGATAGAACAGTCAATCGGCTTCTTTGTCTCAAACTGCGTCTTCACGGGGAGGGTGGGGGACTAGTCAGAAATTTAATGAATCTGGAAGACAAGTTGTCGAGTTAGTGACAGGATAATTGTTCCCCATGTAACTCGTGCACAGGCTAATGCAGTCCTTCTACTTCCAGCCGATAAGCCAAAACAATGGCTTTTCCTACCCCCTACCCTTCTTCATTGTTTTTCCAGGACCCTTGGCGGTTTTATTTTTTTAGTAAAGGAGCAACGGTCAAAGTGTTACATGATCCACTATGGAGAAAAAAGCATTTATCCACCAAAAAAATTATGTATTTAAAAAAAATGTTTATTCTTCATTTAGAGAACCGAGGAGGTACACACGGCAAGGGGTCCGTCCCCAACACACTATCAAAAATGATGTGTGGTGTGCCACGGGGGTGCGATGTGAGGTGTATGGGGCAGATGTTGTAGCCCAGGGGCAGTTAACATCTAAATGTTCGTGACGCCAGGGAATGGTTTTAACCAAGTACCACCCGAACGGTTGCACCACTTGTCCAAGTTAGGCAGGGCAAATAAGAGTCCAAGGCCAGGTCAGGGTTAACAGTATCTTTACTGAGGTAGACAGATGGTAATAGTCTTTACAGCTAGGCCAGGATCCCAGAGAGGTGACCAGTAACACAGGGGACCTCGCAGCTTGCTGGGACTTGCAGTGACTTTGACAGACTTTAGCACAGCCACGCTGACTATAATAGACTTGACTTGACTGGAGATAGTGACAGCAGACAGAGATGAAATATAAAGTATAGAAATGAGGCACTCACCACTGCAGATGTTTGCTTCTTTATTTCATGTGCATGCGGTAAAAACAGTCAGGTCGGGTGAGGACGCCAAATAGAAGTGGTGACAATATTGTTTCACACCATCCGGTGTATCATCAGACTACGCCTGGCGGATGGTGTGAAACAATATTGTCACCACTTCTAGTTGGCGTCCTCACCCGACCTGACTGTTTTTACCGCATGCACATGAAATAAAGAAGCAAACATCTACAGTGGTGAGTGCCTCATTTCTCTACTTTATATTTGATATTGCACGGACAATCATCCCTTTGAGTGCACCCCACAGAAGCTCATATCTGTCTCTCCCATGTACCGTGACGGCACACTGGAAGTTAACTACAGCTCAAGCTAGGTAGTGCCGACACCTGTACCTGAACCCTTGAAACTTGTGCAGACAGAGATGACTTGACTTACTGATCTGTGGCTGCAATTTAGGCTTGAGGCCTCCAGATGCGCTGGACATTGGCTCTGAGACACCTGGACTGGACTTGACCTCAGCAGAAAGTGTGATGGAAGAGCAAAAGAGACAGATTGCAGCTCCTCCCTTCTTATAAAGGGGGGGGGGGCTGTGCAAGGAGCCCATAGGCTAGCTGCGGGTCATCTGGTCACCTGGTGCTCTCTGGGCAACAAAACATGTGACTTTAACATGTGACAACCATTATCATGTGATCAATAACCATGTGACCATATCCAAAGGTCCTTTACACATAATATACTATTATACAGATTATAGGGGTACAATGCAGGTGATCCCGGGGATGTGAAGGGACTCAACCTGATAGGAATGTGAGATGCATATCCCGTACTGGGACATCAAAGATGGACCAGTTGGAAACTGCCATGACAATGAAATAACAAAGGTAAAATGTGAGAACCCCAGCTGGGTCCCTAATAGACAAAAGGTAAGTGGCGGAATGTACCACCTGGCAGCTCGTACCAGAATGCAAAGGAGATATTGGGGGTCATATTCAAAACGCTTCACATCAAAAATTTTGTGTTCACATCAGCTATTCAAAGTGTTTTACATGAGAATTATCCTATATATAAAGTGGGCGTGGCTATGTAAATTTCACGTTTTACATGATATTTTCAAAGGGGTGAGAGTCCATTTTACATCAAAGATTTCACACCAGCTTTTTTGCTAGTGCAGAAATCACAGAAATGTTTGTAGTTTTTAGTTTTTGTTTTTTTTCTTTAGTTTTTTTTGGGGAAAAGGTGTTATTTAATCAATTATTGAAAAATAAATAATTATTATTGGAAAATGTTATTTCAAAAATGATTATAATTTTTTTTCATGGTCGCTGCACCTGAAGCCTTAGAAATGTTTTATTTATACCGTTATCGCTTGCCTGGTCACTAGAAATCATGGACTATTACATGAGATGTAAAATTTGGTGCCAAAATTGGTGATTTTGGCGGCAACCTCGGCAATTTGGGCACACAAAAAATCCAATATGGCGACAATAAAAAAAAATTTGGTGCCAAATTTGGCAATTTTTGGCACGAAAAAAAAAATACAAAAGTGCCACGAAAATGAACTCTCACACATTTTGATATTTTCATCTCGCAGTGATGCAGTAGAAAGAGCTCTGGACACAGTTTCACCGTGAGACCCGTAGTCTGGCCGATCAACAATAAAAACCTCTGTTCAATAGGGGGAGAAAGAAGGACATGACCAACAAATGTGTAAGAAAGTACCCCCCGAAGTGTCTCATCACCAACAGGTGAGATTCACGTAGGGACAAGTAGCATGGAGGTAGTTGGGAACCCTATACCACCAAGACAGGATTTTGTAGCCAGCTTCTTGAAAGAACGAACTAAAACCCAAGAAAGCGCTCCATAGTGTAAAACCAGCAGCAGATGGCCCCGGTAAGAGAAAATTGTGCTTACCGCCAGTGGTTGTGTAAACTCACACACAACAATGGTTTAGGTGAGTGAGGATAGAGTTTCCGTCCGCGGCCCTCCTGCTAATAGGTAACATACAATGGAAGACTTCTAACGGGAGCTGCAGGGTAAGGAATCGGCGCTGGCTGGAACGACCACAGGTAAGGAATACGGTTTATTCTAAAACAATGCAACGTGTTACACTGCGCATGCGCGGTGAAACACGTTGCATTGTTTTAGAATAAACCGTATTTCTTACCTGTGGTTGTTCCGGCCAGCGCCGATTCTTTACCCTGCAGCTCCCGTTAGAAGTCTTTCATTGTATTGAAAGAAAGGACTTATTGAGGGGTTGTACACCAAAACAACGACACATAATCTCTGCGCAGGAGACAAGGACAGCTGTAAGTCACTTTTTCACTTACTCAGGATGTCAGGGAGCGGCTGGTCAGGAGGAGACATCACCTTCACCGGCAAGTAGACTATGGATAGAGAAGATCGTAGTTGTCCCATGCCTACGCGAGGCACTTCAATGCTTCTCAGAAGCAAACTAAGCAGGCGGAGGCAAAAAAGTAAGAAAATGTCGCAACTGTGCATTTCTCCACGACCTTAAAGGTAGATACTCAGAAATCTCAGAAATAGCAGAGAAGGACATCCAAGAGGGACCTGACAGAAAGTGTCGTACTCTGAACTCTGAGCAAAAGCAGGGTTACTCAAGATTGGATACATTGAAGAAAGGGGTGCGATCAAATGTGTACGGACCAAGGCATCCGGGCATGCAACAACTGTAGGGCCTAGGGATGTCCCGATACCAATACTGGTATCGGTAATCGGGACCGATACTGGATGTTTGCACGAGTACTTGTATTCATGCAAATGTCCCCGATGCCTAATCCGATACTTGCCGGCGGGTATAATGGAGGTGCCGAACTATTCAGCGCGCCCAGCAGCTGAGCGCACGTCATAGCCGGGATCTGTGGCATTAACCCTATAGACGCCGCGATCAAAGCTGTTTTTTTTTTTTTTTAATCAACTGGTGCCAGAAAGTTAAACAGATTTGTAAATTACTTCTATTAAAAAATCTTAATCCTTCCAGTACGTATTAGCTGCTGAATACTACAGAGGAAATCCTTTTCTTTTTGGAACACAGATGTTACGCCTAGCGCTCCAGGCCCCCGCTCCTCCCCGGAGCGCTCACGGCGTCTTTCTCCCTGCAGCTCCCCGGTCAGTCCCACTGACCGGGAGCGCTGCTCTGTCATGGCCGTTGGGGATGCGATTCGCACAGCGGGACGCGCCCGCTCGCGAATCGCATCCCAGGTCACTTACCCGTTCCCGTCCCCTGCTGTCATGTGCTGGCGCGCGCGGCTCCGCTCTCTAGGGCGCGCGCGCGCCAGCTCCCTGAGACTTAAAGGGCCAGTGCACCAATGATTGGTGCCTGGCCCAATTAGCTTAATTGGCTTCCACCTGGTCCCTGACTATATCTAACCTCCTCCCATGCACTTCCTTGCCGGATCTTGTTGCCCTTGTGCCTAGTGAAAGCGTTTTGTGTGTTTAAAGCCTGTGTACCAGAACTTCTGCTATCTCCCCTGACTACGAACCCTGCCGCCTGCCCCCGACCTTCTGCTACGTCCGACTTTGCTTCTGCCTACTCCCTTGTACCTCGCCTATCTTCAGCAGTCAGAGAGGTGACCCGTTGCTAGTGTCTTTGAGGAACCTGCCCGAGCCTCTTCTGCTGAGACTGCCCTGCTGAACCTGGTCCAGGGTAATTCTTCCGTTGGCGAGTACGCCATACAATTCCGTACTCTTGCTTCTGAACTATCCTGGAATAATGAGGCTCTCTGCGCGACCTTTAAAAAAGGCCTATCCAGCAACATTAAAGATGTTCTGGCCGCACGAGAGACTCCTGCTAACCTGCATGAACTCATTCATCTAGCCACTCGCATTGACATGCGTTTTTCTGAGAGGCATCAAGAACTCCGCCAGGAAAAAGACTTAGATCTCTGGACACCTCTCCCACAGTCTCCACTGCAATCTGCGCCTAGGCCTCCCGCCGAGGAGGCCATGCAAGTGGATCGGTCTCGCCTGACCCTGGAAGAGAGGAATCGCCGTAAGGAAGAGAATCTTTGTCTGTACTGTGCCAGTACTGAACATTTTTTGGTGGATTGCCCAATCCGTCCTCCACGTCTGGGAAACGCACGCTCGCACCCAGCTCTCGTGGGTGTGGCGTCTCTTGATGCTAAGTCGGCTTCTCCACGTCTCACGGTGCCTGTTCGGATTTCTACTTCAGCCAGCTCTCCCCTCTCAGCCGTGGCCTGCCTGGACTCTGGAGCTTCTGGGAATTTTATTCGGGAGTCCTTAGTGAATAAATTCCGCATTCCGGTGACCCGTCTTGCCAAGCCACTCCACATTTCCGCGGTCAACGGAGCCAGGTTGGATTGCACCATGCGTTACCGCACGGAACCCCTCCTAATGTGCATCGGACCTCATCACGAGGAAATTGTATTTTTTGTCCTTCCTAATTGCACTTCTGAAGTTCTCCTTGGACTACCCTGGCTTCAACACCATTCCCCAACCCTGGATTGGTCCACTGGGGAGATCAAGAGTTGGGGTCCCTCTTGTTCCAAGGACTGCCTTCAACCGGTTCCCAGTACTCCCTGCCGTGATCCTGTGGTTCCTCCTGTATCCGGTCCCCTTAAGGTCATTAAGGACTCTGCCTGCCACAGGAAATGCCTCTCCCCCCCTCCCAGTCCCATCAGGCAAGCCTCTGTGTCCCCTCATGGCCCTCGTCCTGGTGTCACACTGCCCCGTGCCAGGTCTCGCCCTCTGCCCTCTCTCCCCATTCCTACTCCTGCTGTTCTGCCTGCCGTTGAGGAATCCCTCCATCCTTTCCCGGTGTCCTCATCCCAGGGGAGGCAGTTACCGGACAAAGAGAAGGGGAGACCTAAGGGGGGGGGTACTGTTACGCCTAGCGCTCCGGGCCCCCGCTCCTCCCCGGAGCGCTCACGGCGTCTTTCTCCCTGCAGCTCCCCGGTCAGTCCCGCTGACCGGGAGCGCTGCTCTGTCATGGCCGTTGGGGATGCGATTCGCACAGCGGGACGCGCCCGCTCGCGAATCGCATCCCAGGTCACTTACCCGTTCCCGTCCCCTGCTGTCATGTGCTGGCGCGCGCGGCTCCGCTCTCTAGGGCGCGCGCGCGCCAGCTCCCTGAGACTTAAAGGGCCAGTGCACCAATGATTGGTGCCTGGCCCAATTAGCTTAATTGGCTTCCACCTGGTCCCTGACTATATCTAACCTCCTCCCATGCACTTCCTTGCCGGATCTTGTTGCCCTTGTGCCTAGTGAAAGCGTTTTGTGTGTTTAAAGCCTGTGTACCAGAACTTCTGCTATCTCCCCTGACTACGAACCCTGCCGCCTGCCCCCGACCTTCTGCTACGTCCGACTTTGCTTCTGCCTACTCCCTTGTACCTCGCCTATCTTCAGCAGTCAGAGAGGTGACCCGTTGCTAGTGGATACGACCTGGTCACTACCGCCGCAGCAAGACCATCCCGCTTTGCGGCGGGCTCTGGTGAAAACCAGTAGTGGCTTAGAACCGGTCCACTAGCGCGGTCCTCGCCATCCCTCTCTGACACAGAGGATCCACTACCTGCCAGCCGGCATCGTGACAACAGAGCTCTCTGCTGACATCATGACCCCAGTGCTCCGTGCTGACATCTCTGTCCATTTTAGTAACTGTCCATAGAAAACATATGCTGCTCTGGACAGTTCCTAAAATGGACAGAGATGTCAGCAGAGAGCACTGTGCTCGTGATGTCAGCAGAGAGCTCTGTGTTCCAAAAAGAAAATAATTTCCTCTGTAGTATTCAGCAGCTAATAAGTACTGGTAGGATTAAGATTATTTTAATAGAAATAATTTACAAATCTGTTTAATTTTCTGGCACCAGTTGATTTTAAAAAAAAAAGTTTTTTAACTGCCGGTTAGCTCAGGGATGCTGATCGGAATCACCATGGTGTCCCGATCAGCTGTGAGGACGGCCGATCCCTTACTGTGCTCCGTGCCGTCCAATCGTCGCTCCTTTATTGCTGCTAGCCATGGCAGGCAGTATCAGAGGAGCACCGATAACACTGATCAATGCTATGCTATGGCATAGCATTGATCAGTATGTGCAATCTGCAGATTGCATGTAATAGTGTCCTATAGGGACAAAAAAAAATTAAATAAAAAACATAATAAATGTGCATTAACCCCTTACCTAATAAAAGTTTGAATCACCCCCCCCCTTTTTTTTTTTATAAAATAAAATCTTTTTTTTAAATACAAAAAAAGCCTTTCCTCTAATAAAAACTTTATATATATATATATATATATATATATATATATATAAAAAAACTGCCCTTTTCCCATAAAAAAAAAATCCCTGTCACATGACATAGAAAAAGTATCAGTAATTGGTATTGGCATGTACTTAAAAAAAAGTATCGATACTCATACTCGGTCTTAAAAAAAAATTGTATCGGGACATCCCTAGTAGGGCCTATGGTAGAATGAACCTTTAGAGCGCTTCTGGTTCAGACAGATCGAACAAGGGAAGTCAGTGGAAGGGAAGGTTGGTAAAAGACTGCTTGCTGAGCACCCATTGTTTAAAAGTGACATGACGGCACCAGTCCATGACCCGTGAGAGTAGGGTAACCATGTAATAAGTCTCCCGGTCAGGTATGCCAACCCCACCCGCCATTTAGGGGTGACATAAAACAGTTCTCCTCTGGCAGAGGTTTGTCACCCTACACAAGTTTATTCTAGAGAGAGGACAAAGGTTAGAAATATGTCCTAGGGTAACAGAAAACAAGGCATCTCTATCATGAAGGTTGAAGCGTCTCAATCGAAAGCCTACTCAGCATCGGTGACTGGAAGAAGGTCAGGAAGGCCAGACTATTTGGCTATATGGGTTCAGTTATTGGCCTTCATGATATTCCAAAAGGTTTTTCTATGAGTGGACGACAATCCCCCAGGAGACCCGGCATCCTAGTCTTAGAATCTTCATGAAAAGCTTGAGGTCCACAATAAGTAGAGAAATGGAATGATAATTAGTACAATATGAACCATTCTTCACATCCTTAGGAATCTCAGTGACGTGGACCCTTGTAGAGTTGGTTAGAAGGGGAGCAAAAATGAGGGAAGAGAATGTCAGAAAGGGTCTTATAATAAGAAAGGTTATTAGACAGACTCAGGCTGCGGAGGTACAGAATGATGCTTAATAGCCTCAAAAAGGTCAGCTTCCATGGATGCAAGGGCCTCCCTATCAGCTTTATTGAGCTAAGTGAGTCCCGATTCTGCAATGTAGGCCTTAAAGTGGTACTCTGCCGAAATACATCTTATCCCCGCTCCAAAGGATAGGGGATTAGATGTCTGATCGCGAGGGGCCTGATGCTGGGGACCCCCGCGATCTCTGGGCAGACAGCTTCCGTGTTTGTGACATCACGCCACACCCCCTCCATTCATGTCTATGGGAGGGGGTGTGATGGCTACTACATTTATTCCCATACTCGTAACAAGGTCTTCTGCATTTCGTCACCATCTCCTTGTCAATAAGAAAGGAGTACAACAGTTCTCTCTTCTGTAGCCACCTGGAGATCCTCAGTGGGTGCACGCTTATGTCACGTCTCTCCTTAAAGTCTCAAAGTTGTGTGAGGAGTTGGGACTTTTTAAATGACCTCTATCTCCCCCTAGACATTTTATCCCCATCCAAAGAATAGGGGATAAGATGTCTGATCGCGGGGGTTGCCTGCGATCTCCCTGCTGCACCAGGCATTCGTTTAAAGTGTCGGCTGCAGCGCCTGAGGCAAGTGAGGTCAAGGCCATGCCACCTCAATACAAGTCAAGAAAGCTCATTCAGGAGTCATTCAGGAAACTCATTCACAAACAAGTAAAACCCATTCAGGAGTCATTCAAGAAACTCATTCACAAAGAAGGAAACTCATTCAGGAGTCATTCAAGAAACTCATTCACAAAGAAGGAAACTCATTCAGGAGTCATTAAGGAAACTCATTCACAAAGAAGGAAACTCATTCAGGAGTCATTAAGGAAACTCATTCACTAACAAGGAAACTCATTCCGGAGTCATTCAGAAAACTCATCCACAAACAAGGAAACTCATTCAGGAGTCATTCAGGAAGCTCATTAACAAACAAGGAAACTCATTCAGGAGTCATTCAGGAAACTCATTCACAAACAAGGAAACTCATTCAGGAGTCATTCAGGAAACTTTTTCAAAAACAAGGAAACTAATTCAGGAGTCATTCAGGAAATTAATTCACTAACAAGGAAACTCATTCCGGAGTCATTCAGGAAACTCATTCACTAACAAGGAAACTCATTCAGGAGTCATTCAGGAAACTCATCCACAAACAAGGAAACTCATTCAGGAGTCATTCAGGAAACTCATTAACAAACAAGGAAACTCATTCAGGAGTCATTCAGGAAACTCTTTCACAAACAAGGAAACTCATTCAGGAGTCATTCAGGAAACTCATTCACAAACAAGGAAACTCATTCAGGAGTCATTCAGGAAACTCATTCAGGAGTCATTCAGGAAACTAATTCACAAACAAGGAAACTCATTCTGGAGTTATTCAGGTAACTCATTCACAAACAAGGAAACTCATTCAGGAGTCATTCAGGAAACTCATTCACAAACAAGGAAACTAATTCAGGAGTCATTCAGGAAACTCATTCACAAACCAGGAAACTCATTCAGGAGTCATTCAGGAAACTCATTCACAGACAAGGAAACTCATTCAGGGGTCATTCAGGAAACTAATTCACAAACGAGGAAACTCAGACTGTTGAGACCCAATTAGCTCCTAGCAGGCTATAACTACCCCTCCCCCTTATTACAATAATTAATTAAATAATAACTGACACAACAACAATTCAACTTTTTATGGGTGGGGATCGGCCACAGCTTTATTTATAAAATTACTTATATAAATAACAATTTAACTGTAACAAAGACACCGATTGGCTTCTTGCCAACCCGAGAGGTGCTGCCACACTGTCCTGTGTGGAGGTCTACCCCGGGTTGACCCCGCTTTCACCGTCTTCTTACCGCCAAGCTGTGACTTACAATAAACAGAGATACAAAAAGGGAGGGAGGGAGGGCAAAACTCCGGGTCCTGGGCAGATTGAGGGGGGAAGGGAGGCACCACAGCTATAAATACCCAGGGGAGGGCCCCTGAAAGCCCGGGAAACTATTAACAACCTGATTGTTGCACTCCTTCCCCTCCACCCATGGGACATACCACTATAGTTACCAACAAGTTTTTACAGACGGGGGAGGGGGCTAAAAACCTTGCCTGTATATTTCTTAACCCCTTAACTGCTCACCAGTCAGGGGGCAAGCTAGTTATGCACAACTTGCCCCTCCAGACTGTTGAGACCCAATTAGCTCCTAGCAGGCTATAACTACCCCTCCCCCTTATTACAATAATTAATTAAATAATAACTGACACAACAACAATTCAACTTTTTATGGGTGGGGATCGGCCACAGCTTTATTTATAAAATTACTTATATAAATAACAATTTAACTGTAACAAAGACACCGATTGGCTTCTTGCCAACCCGAGAGGTGCTGCCACACTGTCCTGTGTGGAGGTCTACCCCGGGTTGACCCCGCTTTCACCGTCTTCTTACCGCCACGGAGGAGACCAGTTAGCCCTACACTGGGCTCCGACCCCCACCCAAGAGATACTGGATAGCCAACACCTGGGGCCACTTCAGCCCCCCGGACACACCCAACACATTTCCTCTCCAGGAAATCCGCCCAACACATTTCCTCTCCAGGAAATCCGCCCAACACATTTCCTCTCCAGGAAATCCGCTCAACACATTTCCTCTCCAGGAAAACCGCCCAACACGTTTCCTCTCCAGGAAAACCGAGGTACCTGCTGCCAGGACCTATTTTTTATATTAATTTGTATACATTCATTTTAATGATTAATCTTTTTTTTTTTTTTTTTTTTTTTTTTAATAACTCTTGTGCGAACACATCTCTCAGACTCACGCATACATCGAAGAGAGCCGCAGCACTCTCACCACCTTGCGGAAAACCACTCGCAAAACATAACACATATGGGAAACATCAAACTGGGCGAAAATAGCAACGCAACATGCAGATCGCCAGCGCCCCACGCGCTGCGCTACCCTCTCCGGAAACCAAGCCATCTCCGCCGGCCCCGATACAAAAGAGGGCGAATCTCAAACTCACAACACCCCATCCTATCAAAGAAAAGCAAAACCCAAAACAGACAAAAAACTCGTAACTGAATAATCGGGGGCGTGGAGCAAAAAAGAAAAAAAGGGGGGGGGAGGCGCCCCACAGCCGCCCCGTCAAGCAATAGGACGACAACCCGAAAAAACTGTCATTCGCTGACCCCCATGCAGCACAAGCTGCGCTACCTGGATCGCCGAAGCAGTCTCGGACAAAAAAGGGGGCCTTTAATTTTTATAATTTTTTTTTTTTCTTTTTTTATTACTGTGTCGCAAATTGCACAAAATAGGCACCCAAAAAACAGACGCCCCAGTCCCAGATGAGGAGAAAGGAAGTGCCCCATCCACATAGCCCCGAAAAAAGCCAGCGCAAACCTCGGATGAGCAAAACGACGCAAAAGCGACAACCAAAAATCCGACCCACAGCTGCCACCAAGTGACCCAAAACTGATAGGAAAAACCGTTCGCCTACAGCAAGGCCACCCTCTCGCGGGCCCAGCCCCTAGGTACGCACCAACATCCCACCAACCGCAAAGTAGAAAAGAAAAAATTACCCCCCGCCATGCGCCAACCGCACCCCACTGGGTCGCAGCACAATGGGAAAGCCACCCACCTGTTTTCTCCTTTTTTTGAATAGAAGGTGATTCACATGAACAGGTGAAGATACCCGGCGTCATGTACTAAGAATGTTATTTGGATGCACAGAGAACACAGCCCAAATCTCGAACCTCCTTGGAGAGGTGACACAGCAGTCAACCTCCGTCATCACATCTTATGAAAACTAAATAGGAATAAACATCAGAGCCCGGAAGGTTACTACAAAGGGCATTCCAGGAACCAAAAACAAATCCCCTATCCACAGACACATTTGGAACCTCCGGGACCCCCCTCCACTGTAGACATCCCGGCCACCACACCACCAACCACTCGCAAACGCCTTACCGTGAGTGCGACCAAGTCGCAGGAGCCACCAAAGCGGACCAAGAAATACACACCAAACTCCACGATGACCCACGGGCCAGCCACACAGGCAAACCTTCCGACTCCGCCCAAGGGAGCAACCTCCGGAACCACTGCCAGAGAAAAATGAGACAAAGCGTCAACACCCAATACTGACCCCAGGGAGCACAACCCCAAAATAAATAGTAACTCCAAACAGCGAAGCACTAGGCACAACAAGCCGAACACAAGAAGAAATCCGCAAGAGTAATATCAGTGACAACTCCCCGAATGTCAGACCGACAACACGCCACGATCACTCAAAGCATCCCAGAAAAGAAGAAAAGTAACACCAAATTAGAGCGCTACCAAGCGCAGGGGCCAAGCCAACCCACACAGTATCGTTACAAGTCCAGAACATGAGCTGCCGAAGCAAGCACCCAAAGTCTCACAACCAATACCAAGGCAAAAGCGCTAACAAAACCCAAGCATGGCAGAAACCCACTGACTACCAAGACCCAGGGCTAAACCACCCAGCAGCACCACTGGGAAACCAAACCACACCAACAAACCAACCAAACCGGCCACATCCGGAAACAGAGCGAGCTTCCCGTGAGCTGCAACGGGGAACAGAAAGCAGGCCTGTCCACTGCACGACACATGAAAAAACCCCAACCAGCCGAAACGTCAGCCCTTAGTGCACCCAGGGCACATATGCGGGGGCACAGATACCACACACCCTCGGCGGCCAGAGAAAACCTGGAGGAAAAAACTCCGCCCGGAACCATATTCCACGTGGAACAATCAGGAAACCAGCAAGGACCGTAACCAGGGCACCTAGCGAGCCCCAAAGAAACCAAAACAGAGAAAACGCAATCACACCCTGACCACAGGAAAGCAGCAGACCAACGCCAACGCGGCATGCGGAACCCATGCTAATCTACTCAGTATTGTTCCAATTTTAACATATGTGCTGACGAAGCGAGCACCAAATATGGAACGCTTCACAATTTGCATGTCAGCCTTGCAACAACAAACCACACCCCCACAAGCGCAGAGCACAGGAGAATCGCCCTCCGGAATACCACCACGAACAGAAAAACTCACAAGGCAAGGCAAACAGAGACTCAAGCGAACCTACCCCCGGAGACTCAAGCGAAACCTACCCACCGAACACATCAGCTAAAGCACCCAAAACGACATACAGAAGTCCCATGCCTACCAGAGATTGGGAAAATACGGAGAGATAAACCAAACAAAAGGGGGAGAAAACCAAAAGAAACAAAACCGTAACTGGGCGGAAAAGGAACAAGCCGCAGGAGCCAAGTCTGCCAAACCCGGCCACCCAGAGCGTAAGGCCAAAAGAGCACTCACCGCAGAAAACCTTTTTTTTTTTTTTTTTTTTACTTTTTTATGATACCCTACCAAAGCACCCTGAAATAGAGGAGGAAAGCAGGATTAGAACTTTGGTCTCCCACACAATACACATTCATCTGATGGCTGCTCAGACCACTGACCTACAGCCAGAACCCAAGAAGAGACGTACTCAACTCCCAACCAGAGACCAAACTCAACATACACACAGAAACAAAAGGACGAACACTGCACAGAACGCAGCCATAAGCACACTAACCGGGGAAGGGGCCAAGCCCCGCATCAGAAAACCCACCAATTCCAGAAGATGGCGAAGCCAACAGCTGGAAGAACCACTTCACCACCGCCGCAGGCGTGGGACAAGGCAAGTCGGAGACCGCCGGGCCGCGGGCACTCCGCCACCACACTCACTACCCCTCCACGGGGGGCATTGGAGAGGCAGGAGGAAGAAGGAGGGGGGGAGATCTGGGAACACGGGGTGGAGAGGTGATGCAGTGGGGGGGCAGATGCAGTGGGCAGGGGGGGTTTGGTAAGGGGAGAGGTGCCAGCGTGGGCGGAGTGAGAAGCTGGGTAAATGAGAGGGGACGATAGGAGAGCTCAAATAGTTTGTGCCGTAATCCGAAAGAGCCCGCAGTACCCTTGCCATTTTCTCTGATTTTTTTTTTTTTTTTTTGTGAACGCCGTTTATTAATACATACAGTAGAAAAATTGACCGAATATGCTAAACAGAAATGCAATATGTATATTAAATTACCAATATTATTTATTATGTATATCACGTGTATAATGAAATTTTATATTTATTTATTTCTTTTAATTTAAAATTATTTTATTTGAATTATTCATTTATTTATATTTGCGTGCACGTCATAGACGGAACACTTCAAACGACGACATATTGTTATACCCCAGACATGCACGCATGAGGAGATACCACATACATGCATGTCTGCAACACACATATTTTTATTTCATTTTTTTATTTATTTATTTATTTATTTATTTATTTATTTTTAGTTATACCTATATATACATACATACACATATATACACTTTTATTTATTTATTTATCGATTTTATTTTATTTTTATTATTATTTTCATTTATTTATATATATATATATATATATATATATATATATATATATTTTTTTTTTTGTATTATTTATTTATTTTTTATTTTTTTGGGGGATGGGGAAAAAGGGGGCAAACCAAACTTTTAATATTGAAGGGTTAAATGACCTTTATTGACTTAATTCTTTTTTTTTTTTTTTTTTTTTTTTTGTATATATTTTTTTTTTTTTGTTTGCAATGTTATAGCTCCATAGGAGCCATAACCCTGCACACACTGCTCCTAACACTGATCACTTGCCATGTGTTAACATGGCAATGATCGGTGCCATCAACGATTGATTGCTCAAGCCTGAATTTCAGGCTTGGAGCAATCAATCAACGAGCGAACGCGCAGGAGGCAGGTAAGTGACCCTCCTGCTGCGTCCCAGCTGATCGGGACAATGCGATTAGATCGCGATTGTCCCGGTCAGCCCGACTGAGCAGCCGGGATGCTTGAAAGTCCATCTTCAGACGCGGCGATGAACTTAGATCGCCGCGTCTAAAGATGTAATGCCGGTCATCTGCCCGATCGGCGATGTCCGGCGTAGCATGGGTCCTGGTTGCTAAGAGCAACCGGGACCCCACGGATATAACGCGCGCTCACCTTGTGAGCGCGCATTGTATCTGAAGGAGCGCAAATGGACGTTAATAAGCGTCCATTTGCACATAGGGAGTTAAAACAGCAGCAGCCCCCCAGGGGCCGCTGCCCCCAGAGCCAGGGGGGGGAACAGGGGGGGGGGGGAGACGGAGGAGACCGCAAAGAGGAAGAAGAGATGGAGGGGGACAGGGGGGGACAAGGAAAACAGCAGAGCATGCTCATAAGGAGCATGCCCATAGGGAGGGATACAGGCACAGGCAGGGGAGAGGGCTTTGGCCCCGGGCAGGGAAGAGGGCAAAAGGAACGGGCGGGACAGGGCTCACAGGGACCATAGTGGGTAGGAGAGCGGGACTGTGAGAGGTCCGCCAGCCTCCCGGACCCGCCTCGGGTGCAACAGGAGGGGAGGCCAGCTCAGCCATAAGGGAGCATGCCAGCCCTCACTCTCCTGCTCCATCCAGGCCATAAATAAAAGGAAGACACATACCAGCCAGCAGTCAAAACTCCGGGTCCTGGGCAGATTGAGGGGGGAAGGGAGGCACCACAGCTATAAATACCCAGGGGAGGGCCCCTGAAAGCCCGGGAAACTATTAACAACCTGATTGGTGCACTCCTTCCCCTCCACCCATGGGACATACCACTATAGTTACCAACAAGTTTTTACAGACGGGGGAGGGGGCTAAAAACCTTGCCTGTATATTTCTTAACCCCTTAACTGCTCACCAGTCAGGGGGCAAGCTAGTTATGCACAACTTGCCCCTCCATTCCTGGCTGTTAAAATTCCACAAATGCTTTGCACAAGCTGGAGTTGGCGCAACATATTCTCACAGGGATGGGGCAACACCCCATCCCTGTGAGAAAATGTTGCACCAACTCCAGCTTGTGCAATGCCCAGAAAAATTCCACAATTTTACCACTCAGTGCTTGTCCCCATTAAGTTAACAGCCACCATATTGACCTACAGCCAATTTTCCCAAGGCTAACTATAGGTGAAAGAAATGGCGCATTTGACAGGGATATGCAGTTTATTATGGGAAATATCTTGAAGCAGCACAAGAAATATAATCCTGCGAGTCGATATGATGGATTTGTGAGGGCGAGGCGGCGCACACAGCGATCAGGGGTCGATTGAATCTTGAAATTCTTTTCCATCTCGACTTCCTGTGAAGACAGAACAGAAACCTTTCTGCTAATCCAGGCAGAACCTGCCGAGCTGCCGCCAATACATGGATTAGATGATGGTGCTCCCGTCTGTTCTTCACGTCCCATCTTTCCTCATCATATACGGCTTTCATGTATGAGATCATAGAACACGTCCCACCTCCTGGAGTTCAGCCCCTCGGGTGCTTGCACTACTTCTCCGCGATAGCAAGAAACACTGTAACGCAACACATTATGCAAACGTACGGTAAAGCTGCTCAGAGCCAATACTTACCAATGCCGTCCATTCCCTGTCTGTCTTTTTTTTAATGCATATTTAAAGGGCAATTCTCCTGTTATGCATGTAATGTAGTTTCTCCCATAAGTAAGTACACCCCTCCCATTTCTGTAAATATTTTCTTCTATCTTTTCATATGACAACACTAAAGATATGACGCTCTGCTACAATGTAAAGTAGTGAGTGCACAGCCTGGTATAACAGTGTATAAGGTTGTGTCCCCTCAAAATAACTCAACACACTGCCATTAAAGGGTTACTCCGCTCCCCAGCGTCCGCAAAATTCCACCTCACACCGGAACATTGAGCTCCTGGACACTGTGTGCGGGCTTCCGTGTTCAGGCCGGCCCCATCGTGACGTCACGGCCTGCCCCATCAATGAAAGTCTATGGGAAGGGGGCGTGACGGCCGTCACGCCCCCTCCCATAGACTTGCATTGGGGGGGCGGGACGTGATGTCACATGACCGGGCGTGACGTAACGAGGGGGCGGGCGTGAACACAGAAGCCCCCACACAGCATTCAGGAACTCAATGTTCCGGATGCTGGGGAGCGGAGTAACCCTTTAAAGTCCACACCTTGGAACTCTCTGAGAGAATTGTTACTCTACATAAAGATGGCCTATGCTATAAGAAGATTGCCAAGACCCTGAAACTGAGCTGCAGCGGTTTCACAGGATAGATCTCTCTCACAACATGCCTTGCCATGGTCGATCAAAGCAGTTGAGCGCACGTGCTTAGTGTCATATCCAGAAGTTTTCTTTGGGAATTAGACATATGAGTGCTGCTTGCATTACTGCAGAGGTTAAAGGGGTCAGCCTGTCATAGCTTACCAAACTCCCTGCTTTCATATGTATATGTGGTACCTCAGGGTATGGTGTATGCGCTGGGTTGCGGGTGAGGGTAGTAGTCCCAGTTGTACTCACAATGCCCTTTGACCTAGCATGCCCGGACAGCCTTTGGAGCCTCACTCCTGTATGTTTTCCTGCCAATATATATCCTTGCCGTGGGACTTGCTGTTACGCCTAGCGCTCCGGGTCCCCGCTCCTCCCCGGAGCGCTCACGGCGTCTTTCTCCCTGCAGCTCCCCGGTCAGTCCCGCTGACCGGGAGCGCTGCTCTGTCATGGCCGTTGGGGATGCGATTCGCACAGCGGGACGCGCCCGCTCGCGAATCGCATCCCAGGTCACTTACCCGTTCCCGTCCCCTGCTGTCATGTGCTGGCGCGCGCGGCTCCGCTCTCTAGGGCGCGCGCGCGCCAGCTCCCTGAGACTTAAAGGGCCAGTGCACCAATGATTGGTGCCTGGCCCAATTAGCTTAATTGGCTTCCACCTGGTCCCTGACTATATCTATCCTCCCCCCATGCACTTCCTTGCCGGATCTTGTTGCCCTTGTGCCTAGTGAAAGCGTTTTGTGTGTTTAAAGCCTGTGTACCAGAACTTCTGCTATCTCCCCTGACTACGAACCTTGCCGCCTGCCCCCGACCTTCTGCCACGTCCGACTTTGCTTCTGCCTACTCCCTTGTACCTCGCCTATCTTCAGCAGCCAGAGAGGTGAGCCGTTGCTAGTGGATACGACCTGGTCACTACCGCCGCAGCAAGACCATCCCGCTTTGCGGCGGGCTCTGGTGAAAACCTGTAGTGTCTTAGAACCGGTCCACTAGCACGGTCCTCGCTATCCCTCTCTGGCACAGAGGATCCACCTCCTGCCAGCCGGCATCGTGACGGTAGATCCGGCCATGGATCCCGCTGAAGTTCCTCTGCCAGTTGTCGCTGACCTCCCTACGCTGGTCGCCCAGCAAGCTCGTCAGATCGCCCAACAAGATCACCAGCTGTCATACTTGACCACCATGACACAGCAACTCCAGTCACAACTACAGCAAGTACAGTCACAGCTACAGCAGCAACAACCATCTCCTCCGCCAGCTCCTGCACCCCTTCCGCAGCGAGTGGCCACTCCTAGCCTCCGCCTGTCCTTGCCGGACAAATTTAATGGGGACTCTAAGTTTTGCCGTGGCTTTCTTTCGCAATGTTCCCTGCACATGGAGATGATGTCGGACCAGTTTCCTACTGAAAGGTCTAAGGTGGCTTTCGTAGTCAGCCTTCTGTCTGGAAAAGCTCTGTCATGGGCCACACCGCTCTGGGACCGCAATGACCCCGTCACTGCCTCTGTACACTCCTTCTTCTCGGAAATTCGAAGTGTCTTTGAGGAACCTGCCCGAGCCTCTTCTGCTGAGACTGCCCTGCTGAACCTGGTCCAGGGTAATTCCTCCGTTGGCGAGTACGCCATACAATTCCGTACTCTTGCCTCTGAACTATCCTGGAATAATGAGGCTCTCTGCGCGACCTTTAAAAAAGGCCTATCCAGCAACATTAAAGATGTTCTGGCCGCACGAGAGACTCCTGCTAACCTGCATGAACTCATTCATCTAGCCACTCGCATTGACATGCGTTTTTCTGAGAGGCATCAAGAGCTCCGCCAGGAAAAAGACTTAGATCTCTGGACACCTCTCCCACAGTCTCCACTGCAATCTGCGCCTAGGCCTCCCGCCGAGGAGGCCATGCAAGTGGATCGGTCTCGCCTGACCCTGGAAGAGAGGAATCGCCGTAAGGAAGAGAATCTTTGTCTGTACTGTGCCAGTAGTGAACATTTTTTGGTGGATTGCCCAATCCGTCCTCCACGTCTGGGAAACGCACGCTCGCACCCAGCTCTCGTGGGTGTGGCGTCTCTTGATGCTAAGTCGGCTTCTCCACGTCTCACGGTGCCTGTTCGGATTTCTACTTCAGCCAGCTCTTCCCTCTCAGCCGTGGCCTGCCTGGACTCTGGAGCTTCTGGGAATTTTATTCGGGAGTCCTTAGTGAATAAATTCCGCATTCCGGTGACCCGTCTTGTCAAGCCACTCCACGTTTCCGCGGTCAACGGAGCCAGGTTGGATTGCACCGTGCGTTTCCGCACGGAGCCCCTCCTAATGTGCATCGGACCTCATCACGAGGAAATTGTATTTTTGGTCCTTCCTAATTGCACTTCTGAAGTTCTCCTTGGACTACCCTGGCTTCAACACCATTCCCCAACCCTGGATTGGTCCACTGGGGAGATCAAGAGTTGGGGCCCCTCTTGTTCCAAGGACTGCCTTCAACCGGTTCCCAGTACTCCCTGCCGTGACCCTGTGGTTCCTCCTGTATCCGGTCCCCCTAAGGTCATTAAGGACTCTGCCTGCCACAGGAAATGCCTCTCCCCCCCTCCCAGTCCCATCAGGCAAGCCCCTGTGTCCCCGCATGGCCCTCGTCCTGGTGTCACACTGCCCTGTGCCAGGTCTCGCCCTCTGCCCTCTCTCCCCATTCCTACTCCTGCTGTTCTGCCTGCCGTTGAGGAATCCCTCCATCCTTTCCCGGTGTCCTCATCCCAGGGGAGGCAGTTACCGGATAAAGAGAAGGGGAGACCTAAGGGGGGGGGTACTGTTACGCCTAGCGCTCCGGGTCCCCGCTCCTCCCCGGAGCGCTCACGGCGTCTTTCTCCCTGCAGCTCCCCGGTCAGTCCCGCTGACCGGGAGCGCTGCTCTGTCATGGCCGTTGGGGATGCGATTCGCACAGCGGGACGCGCCCGCTCGCGAATCGCATCCCAGGTCACTTACCCGTTCCCGTCCCCTGCTGTCATGTGCTGGCGCGCGCGGCTCCGCTCTCTAGGGCGCGCGCGCGCCAGCTCCCTGAGACTTAAAGGGCCAGTGCACCAATGATTGGTGCCTGGCCCAATTAGCTTAATTGGCTTCCACCTGGTCCCTGACTATATCTATCCTCCCCCCATGCACTTCCTTGCCGGATCTTGTTGCCCTTGTGCCTAGTGAAAGCGTTTTGTGTGTTTAAAGCCTGTGTACCAGAACTTCTGCTATCTCCCCTGACTACGAACCTTGCCGCCTGCCCCCGACCTTCTGCCACGTCCGACTTTGCTTCTGCCTACTCCCTTGTACCTCGCCTATCTTCAGCAGCCAGAGAGGTGAGCCGTTGCTAGTGGATACGACCTGGTCACTACCGCCGCAGCAAGACCATCCCGCTTTGCGGCGGGCTCTGGTGAAAACCTGTAGTGTCTTAGAACCGGTCCACTAGCACGGTCCTCGCTATCCCTCTCTGGCACAGAGGATCCACCTCCTGCCAGCCGGCATCGTGACGGTAGATCCGGCCATGGATCCCGCTGAAGTTCCTCTGCCAGTTGTCGCTGACCTCCCTACGCTGGTCGCCCAGCAAGCTCGTCAGATCGCCCAACAAGATCACCAGCTGTCATACTTGACCACCATGACACAGCAACTCCAGTCACAACTACAGCAAGTACAGTCACAGCTACAGCAGCAACAACCATCTCCTCCGCCAGCTCCTGCACCCCTTCCGCAGCGAGTGGCCACTCCTAGCCTCCGCCTGTCCTTGCCGGACAAATTTAATGGGGACTCTAAGTTTTGCCGTGGCTTTCTTTCGCAATGTTCCCTGCACATGGAGATGATGTCGGACCAGTTTCCTACTGAAAGGTCTAAGGTGGCTTTCGTAGTCAGCCTTCTGTCTGGAAAAGCTCTGTCATGGGCCACACCGCTCTGGGACCGCAATGACCCCGTCACTGCCTCTGTACACTCCTTCTTCTCGGAAATTCGAAGTGTCTTTGAGGAACCTGCCCGAGCCTCTTCTGCTGAGACTGCCCTGCTGAACCTGGTCCAGGGTAATTCCTCCGTTGGCGAGTACGCCATACAATTCCGTACTCTTGCCTCTGAACTATCCTGGAATAATGAGGCTCTCTGCGCGACCTTTAAAAAAGGCCTATCCAGCAACATTAAAGATGTTCTGGCCGCACGAGAGACTCCTGCTAACCTGCATGAACTCATTCATCTAGCCACTCGCATTGACATGCGTTTTTCTGAGAGGCATCAAGAGCTCCGCCAGGAAAAAGACTTAGATCTCTGGACACCTCTCCCACAGTCTCCACTGCAATCTGCGCCTAGGCCTCCCGCCGAGGAGGCCATGCAAGTGGATCGGTCTCGCCTGACCCTGGAAGAGAGGAATCGCCGTAAGGAAGAGAATCTTTGTCTGTACTGTGCCAGTACTGAACATTTTTTGGTGGATTGCCCAATCCGTCCTCCACGTCTGGGAAACGCACGCTCGCACCCAGCTCTCGTGGGTGTGGCGTCTCTTGATGCTAAGTCGGCTTCTCCACGTCTCACGGTGCCTGTTCGGATTTCTACTTCAGCCAGCTCTTCCCTCTCAGCCGTGGCCTGCCTGGACTCTGGAGCTTCTGGGAATTTTATTCGGGAGTCCTTAGTGAATAAATTCCGCATTCCGGTGACCCGTCTTGTCAAGCCACTCCACGTTTCCGCGGTCAACGGAGCCAGGTTGGATTGCACCGTGCGTTTCCGCACGGAGCCCCTCCTAATGTGCATCGGACCTCATCACGAGAAAATTGTATTTTTGGTCCTTCCTAATTGCACTTCTGAAGTTCTCCTTGGACTACCCTGGCTTCAACACCATTCCCCAACCCTGGATTGGTCCACTGGGGAGATCAAGAGTTGGGGCCCCTCTTGTTCCAAGGACTGCCTTCAACCGGTTCCCAGTACTCCCTGCCGTGACCCGGTGGTTCCTCCTGTATCCGGTCCCCCTAAGGTCATTAAGGACTCTGCCTGCCACAGGAAATGCCTCTCCCCCCCTCCCAGTCCCATCAGGCAAGCCCCTGTGTCCCCGCATGGCCCTCGTCCTGGTGTCACACTGCCCCGTGCCAGGTCTCGCCCTCTGCCCTCTCTCCCCATTCCTACTCCTGCTGTTCTGCCTGCCGTTGAGGAATCCCTCCATCCTTTCCCGGTGTCCTCATCCCAGGGGAGGCAGTTACCGGATAAAGAGAAGGGGAGACCTAAGGGGGGGGGTACTGTTACGCCTAGCGCTCCGGGTCCCCGCTCCTCCCCGGAGCGCTCACGGCGTCTTTCTCCCTGCAGCTCCCCGGTCAGTCCCGCTGACCGGGAGCGCTGCTCTGTCATGGCCGTTGGGGATGCGATTCGCACAGCGGGACGCGCCCGCTCGCGAATCGCATCCCAGGTCACTTACCCGTTCCCGTCCCCTGCTGTCATGTGCTGGCGCGCGCGGCTCCGCTCTCTAGGGCGCGCGCGCGCCAGCTCCCTGAGACTTAAAGGGCCAGTGCACCAATGATTGGTGCCTGGCCCAATTAGCTTAATTGGCTTCCACCTGGTCCCTGACTATATCTATCCTCCCCCCATGCACTTCCTTGCCGGATCTTGTTGCCCTTGTGCCTAGTGAAAGCGTTTTGTGTGTTTAAAGCCTGTGTACCAGAACTTCTGCTATCTCCCCTGACTACGAACCTTGCCGCCTGCCCCCGACCTTCTGCCACGTCCGACTTTGCTTCTGCCTACTCCCTTGTACCTCGCCTATCTTCAGCAGCCAGAGAGGTGAGCCGTTGCTAGTGGATACGACCTGGTCACTACCGCCGCAGCAAGACCATCCCGCTTTGCGGCGGGCTCTGGTGAAAACCTGTAGTGTCTTAGAACCGGTCCACTAGCACGGTCCTCGCTATCCCTCTCTGGCACAGAGGATCCACCTCCTGCCAGCCGGCATCGTGACACTTGCTAGGCAAAATGGACTTGGATAGGACTTACAAATGGTGACCTAATTGTAGAGGTACACTTGATAGTAGCTACACCCAGCATACACCATATGCTCTTCTGACAAAGGTCAAAACCTCACTTCACTAGAAAAGGAGGCCCTCCTCCTGTTCAGGGCAAAGGGGTGGAAGCAGGGCAACAATTGGCTAAGGGTTGAGCATGTGACCATGCTCTGTGCTCTCATCATTGTGTAAACCCAAAGCATCTTAAATTTAGCCAAAGTTAACCCCCTGTTCCCTGGAACAACCCACACATCTTCGTCTTTAACCCCATCCCATTTTATAACTTTTCTCCTTTGCTCCGATCCCTGTTCAGAATGTAGAACCAAGAATGTCGTCAATGAGCCGTAACCGCGTGAGAATTTTAGAAATTTTCCATTTGTAAGGGTTTGAACTGTCTTCGGATATCCAGAATTTCACACTAATATAATCGTATTATAAAAAGCAAATTATAAAATAAGCGGAAGAAGAGCCTTGGTCCTGAGGCTGATATCAGAGCTTCAAAGTATTACTGGCTATGGGGGCTATGTTCCTGCTCAAGGGGGGGGGGGGCGTTACTGTGCTCTCTCTGCGAATCCCAACACAATGCAGTGCTGGGGCCCTAGAACTGATGCCATCGCTAAATGTCATTGTCGGACGGTGTGACTTGACCTCCACCGTCTTGGGTCAATACCCATCTGGCAGTCACTGTATGATATCTGGACTCCCGTCTTTGCTTCCTCACCATTTATCATTTTCTTATTAAGCCAAGGGCATGATTAATTGCTTGGCTCCCGGAGATCAATATCACTCATTGTCACATCTCTATATACGTCTGTGCTCGGCCCCCCTGCGGTCAAAGGTTACAAGACCAGTGGAAAATTTTTTTCTTTAGCCGATTTTCTTTTACCCAAAGAACAATGTTTTCCAACCAGGGTCCCTCCAGCTGTTGCAGAACTAGAACTCCCATCATGCTGGGAATTGTAGTTATGCAGACTGCGGAAAACAGGGCAGAAGCCCTGATTGGCTGAAGCAGTCATGTGATCCCTCAAGTATCCTCCTGCACAGACAAGTTAACTCTTGAGGACACAATGAGCATAGAAGTGCATTTGACAATAAATATTACAGTACAATAAATTATACAAAAATATTCACTTATAAACCTGAGTAGAGGGCCCGAAGCAGACACCTTAAAGGGGTACTCCGGTGGAACACTTTTATTTTATTTATTTATTTTTTTAATCAACTGGTGCCAGAAAGTTAGTAAGGCCAGGGAGACACGTGTGTTCCGCATCGGGACACAACAGTAGCTACACCTATATACAACTTATATATCTACATCAATCGACCATTCCTCTCTTCTACTACTCTAAGCTGAATAAGGGCGAATTCACACACTGCAGATTGGTTCCGATTTGAGTCTTCTACAAGCCCCATGTAAATTTGCCAGCTGTATAAAACCACAAGCACCGGCCATGTATAGTTACTAACATTATGAATTACATGTGTCGTGACCCACGGGTGTAGTGGTTTGAGTGGTGGGATCAGATGGTATTAAAGGGGTACTCCCATGGAAAACTTTTTTTTTTTTTTTAAATAAACTGGTGCCAGAAAATGAAACAGATTTGTAAATTACTTCTATAAAAAAAATCTTAATCCTTCCAGTACTTTTTAGGGGCTGTATACTACAGAGGAAATGCTTTACTTTTTAGATTTCTCTAATGTCCTGACCACAGTGCTCTCTGCTGACCTCTATGGTCCATTTTAGGAAAATTCCCATAGCAAACAAATGCTGCTCTGGACAGTTCCTAAAATGGACAGCAGAGGTCAGCAGAGAGTAGAGATGAGCGAACTTACAGTAAATTCGATTTGTCACGAACTTCTCGGCTCGGCAGTTGATGACTTTTCCTGCGTAAATTAGTTCAGCTTTCAGGTGCTCCGGTGGGCTGGAAAAGGTGGATACATTCCCAGGAAAGAGTCTCCTAGGACTGTATTCACCTTTTCCAGCCCACCGGAGTACTGGAAAGCTGAACTAATTTATGCAGGAAAAGCCATCAACTGCCGAGCCGAGAAGTTTGTGACGAATCGAATTTACTGTAAGTTCGCTCATCTCTAGCAGAGAGCACTGTGGTCATGACATCAGATAAATCTAAAAAATAAAGCATTTCCTCTGTAGTATATAGCCCGTAAAAAGTACTGGAAGGATTAAGATTTTTTAATAGAAGTAATTTACAAATCTGTTTAACTTTCTGGCACCAGTTGATTTAAAAAAAAAAAAAAAAGTTTTCCACAGGAGTACCCCTTTAACTCCAGGGGCAAGATGTTGTTAACCCATAGTGTTCGTGATGCCAGTGTGGTTTTAGGGTTCCGGAATACCACACGCCCGGATTCTCCGCTATCCCCGTTGCTAGTATTGAAACGATAGTGCTCTCTGCTGACACCTCTGTCCATGTCAGGAACTGTCCTGAGCAGGAGAGGTTTGCTATGGGGATTTGCTTCTGCTCTGGACAGTTCCTGACACGGACAGAGGTGTCAGCAGAGAGCACTGTGGTCAGACTGGAAAGAACTACACAACTTCCTCTGGAGCATACAGCAGCTGATAAGTCCTGGAAGGATTAAGATTTTTAAATAGTAATTTACAAATCTGTTTAACTTTTTGGCACCAGTTGATTTTAAAACATACCCCTTTAAGCAATGAGCAGTATAAAAGTAAACAACCATTTGAAATTATTATTATAATTTATTATTTTTTTTTAATCGTCAACCCTTAGAAGTAAAAGCTCATCCAAAACTGGCGCTAAAGTAATGGCTTACGATATTATACAAATGTATTGGTACGGGTCAGTTATGACGCTCAGTGTATAGAGTTGGTATCACCTGGCGGCGTCTGCTGTGTGCGTAGGTCAGTGTTTCCCAACCAGGGTGCCTCCAGCTGTTGCAAAACTACAACTCCCAGCATGCCCGGACAGCCGAAGGCTGTCCGGGCATGCTGGAAGTTGTAGTTTTGCAACAGCTGGAGGCACCCTGGTTGGGAAACACTGGCGTAGGTGATAAATAGGAGCTATTTTCCTCCACTTTGTTTGCTCTGTGTATTGTACGACATTCTTGCCCCTCCAAAAAACGTACGATGAGTGGTTCCTAGCGATTCATAGCCTGGAGCTGGGCCCCATCACCTGCAGCTGATAAGTGCATGGAAGTGAGCGGCGCCCGCTGTTTTCCTTCCATTTTAATACAATATATTTTTCATTAACATCAGAGAATCAGATGATTTTCCAGCTGCGCTTTTGTTTCTTTTAATCGACGGTCCATGGGGGGAGGGGGCCAGAAGCAGATTCTTAACGCGTCCCCATTATTTCCAAATTACACCGCCGGCTTTATTTTCTCTCCTCAATTATCAATGAATTACATTTTTGTTTTTTCAATTTACACACACGGCGGCTGAGTCACCATCGCTCTGGTAACGGCGGCGGAAGCCATAATATTTACATAGGGTAACATGTTAATCTACTGATTGTAAATAGATTGGAGAATCGCTATTAAATTCTATTATTTGGTAGTTTTGGTTTATTGTTGTTAATGCCTTATAAATATTGGGGGGAGATTTATCAAAACCTGTGGAAAGGAAAAGTGGCCCAGTTGCCCATAGCAACCAATCAGATTACAACTTTCATTTTGCAGAGGCCTTGTTAAAAATGGGAAAAAAAAGAGCTGATTGGTTGCTATGGGCAACTGGGCAACTTTTCCTCTGCACAGATTTTGATAAATCTCCCCCCATAGGGGGAGATTTATCAAAACCTGTCCAGAGAAAAAGTTTCTGAGTTGCCCATAGCAACCAATCAGATCACTTCTTTCATTTTTAACAAGGCCTCTGCAAAATGAAAGTAGTAATCTGATTGGTTGCTATGGGCAACTGGGCAACTTTTCCTTTCCACACGTTTTGACAAATCTCCCCCATTGGCTGCTCACATATCCATCCGGCCCATCACATAGGACGAAATATTAGCGCACAAGTCATTAGGTTTCATTCTCACGGACGTACGATGGATCCATGTTGTACGGATTCATAGAATGATGACTATAGACTGCTGTAGACCCGGACTAGACCTCCATGTGTCCAAATTTTGTAGAGGCATATGGGGGACTTTTATGGATTCCATATTAATGGATATTACGGAGGCATTTTTCCCTATAGGCATCATATGGCGGTATAGCATGTACCAGTAATGGTAACACATTGGGTGAAGACACAGCAGACAAGGGGTCGATACCAGAGATCAATTATAAAACTGACTTTTGCCACCCAGCCCAAAAGGACCGGGCATTTGTCTGACCCTCCAACCCATTTACATGACCCTGCGGGGTAACAATTTTCCAACCCCCTCTCATGACTCAATAGAAAATGAGGTGAAATCAACCATCTTAAAAGCCACAGGGTAGAGATTACTGCTCCATAGACACACTCATTTCTGTCCAAATCAATCAATATTGAAACACAAAAAAGTAAAACTATCACCCTATAACTTACTGATATAGCATTATCACAAATTGTACTGGCTTCAGCACGCTTTTGCGTGACTCACCTGACAGGAAGTTATGTAGTTCTCTCATTGTCAGTGGGGTCTTGTCTCAGCAGCTCCCTGGCTCCTCCCTCTCTCCCAACAGGATGTTGTGCAGTCCTCTCATTGACATTGTGGTGTTGTCTCTAGCTCCACAGCGCCACAGCTCCACCCTCTCACCTGACAGGAAGTTGAGTAGTCCTCTCATTGTCAGTGTAGTGATGTCACAGCAAATCCCTAGCTCCACCCTCTCTCCTGACAGGAAGTTGTGTAGTCCTCTTATTGTCAGTGGGATGTGGTCTCTAGCTCCCCAGCTCCACCCTCTCTCCTGACAGGAAGTTGTGTAGTCCTTTCATTGTCAGTGCGGTGGCATCTCAGCAGCTCCCTGGCTCTTCCCTCTCTCCTGAACGGAAGTTGCGTAATCCTCTCATTGTCAATGTGATTATGTCTCAGCAGCTCCCTGGCATATCCCTCTCTCTCAAGATAACGCATCATCCTTTGCTGTCTCAGGAGGCTTGGCTGGATCTTGTCTTTTAAACACTAGCCCTGCCCCTGAGTGATGTTATCCCCTCTGACCAGCCCTTACAGCCTACATCGCTCTCTCCCTGTCATATACACATATATATCATTAATGGGATATTTATCACAAGAATTAAATGTAGTTATAGAATGCTGCCTTCTGTTGAGCAATGCCACAGACAGAGAAGCAGACAGAGAATGAATACAGCAGTTGCTGCAACTTCACTGCATGAAGTCTGCTGTGAAATGAGATGTTCTGCTGCAGCTCATGACGGTTAACTGAAAAGTGTTCTGTGGCAGGGGAATGCTAAAGAGCATGGGGAAAGCATTGCATTCTGGGAACAGTAGTACTGAGCAACTGCTCGGCCATGAAGTGTGACCGGGAAGTACAGGACTAAGACCCTAAAACAAATAGATTTGTGGTGGTTTCAGAACCTGGGCAGAAAGTTAAGCAATGCTATATGCCTCAATAGCATTTTCATCTTTTTTGAATCCTAATGTCGGAGTACCCCTTTAAGTCATAAGCTCCTGTAGACCACAGTATCAGTGAAGACCTTATTGTGATTATGTGCCTGCTTGAGTTTATTGGGAACTATTCAACCATAAAATCCGTGAGATGCTGTCAATAGAATAATTATCCTCCCAATGATAATAAGGGTGGAGATAGCCTTTAATATAATGAGTCCTCTCCGGGACTATCAGCACCAATGCTGAAAACCTCATTACCGCCTCCTCGCTCTTTATCAATGATGAATGCGACAAATTAAACATTTTACAGTCCCAATAAAAATGAATTCATTTTGTAAAATAGCAGGAGAGAAACTCATTCGGCATCGCTGTATTGTGCAGCTCACAGGCCTGTGCTGCTCCCGAAATTACCTGCGTTCTGCTCCGCTACACTGATAAGAAGGACGTCTCGCCGTAAACAGATCATCTAGCTTAGATGTAGTCTGATCTGGTATAGTATGCAGTGGGGCAACACAGAATGGACACTAGATGGCAGAACTGGTCTTTACTTATAGTAGTCGCCTTTCCTGGGTCCTAACTTTGATTTCCAGTGCTCAGATACCCCCAGGAATTACAGTAGGGCAGAATAGTATAACAGTAAGAGAAAAAAGAATACATAGGTATAAATGTTGGCAGGAAACACGAACAAGAATAATAACTCACCAATAGAGGACAGGAACCAGAGATAGATAGAATTGATGATAGCTGAAATAAATGATGATGATGATGTCAGTCAAGGATAAAACATAAGATGGCCTTGTCTTATCCGTATACCCCTCACCTTTCCCCAGATCTTTCCCTGAACTTCAAACCAGTGATCTCCAAGCTGTGACTCTCCCAGCTAATTGCTGTCCAGGCATGCTGGGGGTTGTAGTATTACCAAAGTTTGCAGACCACGGCTCTTACTGTTCTAACTGTGATTTCCAGTACTCAGATACCCCCAGGGATTACAGTAGGGCAGAATAGTATGACAGTAACAAGAAAAAATAATACATACATATCAATACTGGTAGGAAACAAGAACTAGAATAGCAATAGAGGACAGGAACCAGAGATAGATAGAATGGGTGATGGCTGAAATGAATGTCTGTCAGGAATTAAACAGAAGATGGCAATCAGGAAAAAATACAGGCCTGGCCTTAGCCAGATACCCCTAATCTTTCCCTAGATCTTTCCCTGAACTCTAAACCAGTGATCTCCAAATTGTGGTTCTCTAGTCAATTGTTGTCCAAGCATTCTGGGAGTTGTAGTTTTGCAACATCTGGAGGGCCACAGTTTGCAGACCACGGCTCTTACCTAACACCAGACACCTCTCAGCTGACGTGTCCCTGTAATGTCCCTATGGAAACCATGTACTTGCTTTCGCTAACAGCTATCACAAGAAGGCTCTAGGACCCAGATAATTAAAGTCAGAAACACTGAAACATGAAACAAGACAAACTGAGTAAAACCGCAACCTCCAAAACATGAATAGTAAGATTATGCAAAAAAAAGTAACCAAGAATGCAAAATGAACAAGGTCTAGACTACAAGGTCTAGACTAGTGTTTTCCAACCAGGGTGCCTCCAGTTGGTGCACATGCACAACTCCCAGCATGCCCGGACAGCCAAAGGCTGCCCGGGCATGCTGGGAGTTACAGCTCCCAACAGCAACAGCTGGAGGCACACTGGTTGGGAAACAATGGTCTAAAACTAAATAACTAGAAATATACAAGCAATACTTTGTACACATTCACAGAGTGTACTCTATAATCTGCACAAAGCTGTATGAGCCAGGGATCTTAAAAAATACACTTACAAATAGAAAGATACAACCAATACTGTGTACAGATTCACAGAGCATACACTAAAATCCGCCAAAAACTGCTCAGTGAACTGGGGGCTCCCCTGCAAGGTCTCCCCCTGTTGTTCCATAATGTTGTGTATATCACTTTAATGCCCAGACAGTCTCCTAATGTATAGATAGAGCAGAGTTGCTGTGAGAGGTTGTTTCAAGGACCTGTGTAAGCCTGTCACATGTTATGTTATGCAGTCACATGATTTGTTGTCATATGTTCTCCCAGAGAGCACCAGCTTAACCTATGACCCGCAGCTTGACCAATCGGCTTTAGTCCAGCCCCCCACTATATAAAGGGGCGGCCATTAAAATTCACTCTCTTCTCTTGTACCATCAGTTTTTACTGAGGCAGCAACCACCGGAGATTTCAGTGATCAGCATCTGGAAGACCCCAAAAGCTACAGTCATTCCAGTAAGTCTCAAGTCTATGTCTGCTGTCACTGAAACTAGTCAAGTCCTACACATAGTCAAGTCAAGCCCAATCTCAAGTCAAGTCAATTACAAGTATATTGGTCCAGCAAGCTGCGAGGTCCTCTGGGTCCTGGCCACCTCTCTGGGAAATCTGGCCTTAGCTGTGAAGATAATTCCGACTGTCTTATACTCAGTGAAGCCTCTGTTTGACCATAACTGGTTGTGGACTCTCATTTCACTACTAACAACTGGGATAGCGGAGAATCCGGGCGTGTGGTGTTCCGGAACCCGAAAACCACACTGGCATCACGAACACTAGGGGTTAATACCATCTTGCCCCCGGGGTTAATACCATCTGATTCCACCACTCATACCGCTACACCCGTGGCAGGACGCCATACACTGGTGGTCCACCACACATCTTAGTTTGGACATGTTAGGAGATTACTCATTGGACAGAGGCTTTCGCAGGAACCATAAACATATCATCAATACCCTTCCCCCCCCCCCTCCAAAAAAACAAACAAAAAAAAAAAACAGGCACAATGAATTCTGTGAGGGTCTCAGAGGTCGGACCCCCATGATCAAACATGGATACCCTGTCAGTACTGTCCTGGAGAATGACTATAATACAATCATATGGCATGCAGGCTGCATCTTCAGCACCACGGACAGCTCCGTACTGACCGTCTCTATAGGTCACGCTGAGAAAGTCTTAAGACGAGAATAATGATTTCCAATATAAAACAGACGTTTCAACGTGCATAAAAAAGTTATAGTCTAGAGGCAGATTTTCTAGAAAGTTCTTCTTCCATGTTAACTCTTCATGTAGTTCCTGTACCGCCATGTTAATTCTTCCTGTACAGTCATTGACAATGGTCACAGGCAATGCCTCTCTTCTCCCAGATAGGATAAGGGGGTCACATGTTTTGGGAAAAATTGGTTGAATCTCACTAATCATAGGAAAACCCTCTTTACTTAGCAGGTAGCTATGGACTTACTAGTCAGATGCTCAGCCTTGGCTACTCACTTCCTGTCTGGGCATGCTGGGAGTTGTAGGCTTTAAACAGCTGGGGGCACACTGGTTGGAAAACACTGGTCTAGAACAAAATAACTAGATAGATACTAGCACTACTTCAAATTCACAGATATTATTCACTATAACCCGCACATGAGCCAGGGATCTTTAAAGAGACACTAACCAATAGAAAGATACAACCAATACTTTGTACAAATTGATGGAAACTCATTAATCATAGAAAACCTTCTATACTTAGCAGGTAGCTATGGACTTTACTAGTCAGATGCTCAGCTTCAGCCATTCACTGTCTGGGCATGCTGGGAGTTGTAGGTTTGCAACAGCCGGAGGCAGACTGGTTGGGAAACACAGGTCCAAGCCAAATACCTAGAAAGATACAAGCAGTACTTTATACAAATTCACAGATCATTCACTATAATCCACACAGAGCTGCATGAGCCAGGAATCTTTAACGAGACACTAACCAATAGAAAAGTACAAACAATACTATATACAAATTCACAAAGCATATACTATAATCCGCACAGAGCTGCATGAGCCAGGAATCTTTAAAGAAACACCAACCAATAGAAAGATATAAGCAATAATTTGTACAAATTCACAAAGCATAAACTATAATCCGCACAGAACTGCATGAGCCAGGAATCTTTAAAGAAACACTAACCATTAGAAAGATATAAGCAATAATTTGTACAAATTCACAAAGCATAAACTATAATCCGCACAGAACTGCATGAGCCAAGAATCTTTAAAGAGACACTAACCAATAGAAAGATACAAACAATAATTTGTACAAATTCACAAAGCATATACTATAATCCGCACAGAGCTGCATGAGCCAGGAATCTTTAAAGAGACACTAACCAGTAGAAAGATACAAACAATACTATATACAAATTCACAAATAATATACTATAATCCGCACAGAGCTGCATGAGCCAGGAATCTTTAAAGAGACACTAACCAATAGAAAGTTACAAACAATACTATGTACAAATTCACAAAACATATACTATAATCCGCACAGAGCTGCATGAGCCAGGAATCTTTAAAGATACACTAACCAATAGAAAGATACAAACAATACTATGTACAAATTCACAAAGAATAGACTATAATCCGCACACAGAGCTGCATGAGCCAGGAATATTTAGAGACACTAACCAATAGAGAGATACAAACAATACAATGTACAAATTCACAAAGCATATACTATAATCCACACAGAGCTGCATGAGCAAGGAATCTTTAAAGAGACACTAACCAATAGAAAGATACAAACAATAATTTGTACAAATTCACAAAGCATATACTATAATCCGCACAGAGCTGCATGAGCCAGGAATCTTTAAAGAGACACTAACCAGTAGAAAGATACAAACAATACTATATACAAATTCACAAAGCATATACTATAATCCGCACAGAGCTGCATGAGCCAAGAATCTTTAAAGAGACACTAACCAATAGAAAGATACAAACAATACTATGTACAAATTCACAAAGCATATACTATAATCCGCACAGAGCTGCATGAATACGCACAGAACTGCAGAGAATACACTACAACAACAGAAGCCAAGAATGCCTAAGGAACAATGTCTAGAAGAGGGTTTTGCAACCAATGTTCCTCCAGTTGTTGAAAAACTACAACTCCCAGCATGCCCGGACAGCCAAAGGCTGTCCGGGCATGCTGGGAGCTGTAGTTTTGCAACAGCTGGAGGGACACTGGTTGGGAAACACTGATCTAGAACCAAATAACTAGAAGGATGCAAGCAATACCTTGTACAAATTCACAGACCATTCATTATAATCCGCACAGAATTGCACAAGCCCAAAAAAAGAGCGACTAACAGGAACTCCACTGGTCTAGACTTTATTCCATGCACTTGGACAATGCTCTGTGACTCTAGACTGATACATGGAACCAAACACCTCTGATACATTCGGTCAGTTTGTGATCTTTCCTGGTGGCAGGAACAAAATAAATCCTGAGGAATAAGCAGGCTGCACTTTCTAGGCCGTTTCAGGATAATGTGGAGGCGCCGGCTCCCTTATTCAGTATGGGGGGTTTGGGGCCCTTGTGATGTGTTTGTTTTCCACTTGGTATATTCGGATGATTGACATTAGATGAACATTAAAAACATTTGAACGTAACTCTGGAGAACACAAATGACATTTCCATATTTATAAATTTATGGTAATAAAGGACGTGTCTCTGAATATTATAAAATATTGCTTATTAGTTCTTACTTCTAATGGAAATGAACCACTCCTGAATATACAGGCACTTTATACCACCGGGGTCCCGTCTCCCTGAGGACATTCGATTGACAGTTCCATCTCTTCAAGGAGTTGTTTTTCCCTGGTTGTACATTGCATTGAATTGCATAGAAACCACAAAGAGAGACATTTCTGGGTATTTTTTAACTCTGTTTAAAGGGGTACTCCACTGGAAAACATTTTTTTTTTAAAATCAATTGAATGAAGATGATGTCTGTCAGGAATGAAACAGAAGATGGCAATCAAGAAAAAATACAGGCCTGGCCTTAGCCAGATACCCCTAATCTTTCCCTGAACTCTAAACCAGTGGTCTCCAATTGATGTCACCTGTACTAACCTGTCGGTACAGTGCAGGTGACACTGATGACAACGGTACTTACCTTATCCCGTTCCGTGGCGGGGATCTCCGGTAATCTCCTCTGTTATGCATCAGCATCGGCCCTGCTTGGGACACGGGCGGAGCTTAGTGACATCACCGCTGCTGTTCTCTAGCAGCGGGACCCAGCAGGGAGCATCAGCGATGACGTCACTAAGCTCCGCCCATGCCCCAAGCAGGGCCGAAGCTGAAGCTAACAGAGGAGATTACTGGAGATCCCCGCCACGGAACGGGATCAGTGTCACCTGCACTATCTGTCGGTACCGACAGGTTAGTGCAGGTGACACTGGTGACAGATTTCTTTTAAACAGATTTGTACTTCTATTTAAAAATCTTAATCCTTCCAGTACTTATCAGCTTTGGTATTTTTTTTACGTGTACGCCATCGACCATGCAGTTTAACCATGCAGCGGTACCTCATATGATTATTATTTTTTTTTCATTATTATTATTTTATTTAACCTCTTCAGGACATAGGGCGTATGGATACACCCTGAATCCCGAGTCCTTAAGGACCGAGGGCGTATCCATACGCCCATGGGAATTCCGGCCCCCACCGCTAGCCGGTTGGGGACCGGAGCCGGATGCCTGCTGAAATCGTTCAGCAGGCATCCCGGCATATCGCCCAGGGGGGTCATTATGCCCCCCCATGTCGCCGATCGCCGCAGATCGCTGGACAATTCAGTCCAGCGATCTGCGGCGATTCCGGGTCAATCGGGTCTCCAGTGACTCGGTGACCCGGAATTACTGGCTGTTCGGGGCTGTCTCTGACGGCCCCGAACAGCCAGAGCCTGCAGGGGTGAGGTGGCACTGGTGCCACCTCACGATCGCCCTGATTCGTCGGCCGGATTACCGGCCGACCAATCAGGGCGCCTGCTGCGGGTGTCACTCCCGCACCCGCTCCGCCCCTCTTCTGGAGGACGTGAGCGGGTGCGGGACGTGCACCCCGGGTGCTGGGGCCCCAGGAGCAGCTGCGGCGGCGACGACGAGGGACTGACCTGCAGCGTCTGGATCGTTGGAGGTGAGTGACAGCCTCCTGCTGTTGCTTAGCAACAGCTCCCAGCATGCAAAAAGGGCATGCTGGGAGCTATAGTTATGCAACAGCAGGAGGCAGACGACCACAACTCCCAGCATTCCCTTATGGGCATGCTGGGACTTATGGTTTTGCAACAGCTGGAGGCACATTCTTTCTATGGAAAAGTGTACCTTCAGCTGTTGTCTAACTACAACTCCCAGCTTGCACAAACAGCTAAAGTGCATGCTGGGAGTTGTAGTGGTGCATCTGCTGGTTGCATAACTACAACTCCCAGCATGCCCGTTGGCTGTCGATGACTGCTGAGAGTTGTAGTTTTGCAACAGCTGAAGGCACACTGGTTGTGAAACTCAGAGTTTTTTTTTACCTAACTCAGTGTTTCACGACCGGTGTGCCTCCAGCTGTTGCAAACTACAACTCTCAGCAGTCACCGTACACCATGCACCGTACATGCTGGGAGTTGTAGTTTTGCAACAGCTGGAGGCACACTGGTTGTGAAACACTGAGTTAGGTCACAAATTCAGTGATACATAACCAGTGTGCCTACAGTTGTTGCAAAACTGCAACTCTCAGCAGTCACCGACAGCCAACGGGCATGCTGGGAGTTGTAGTTATGCAACAGCTGGATGTCCCCCCCAATGTGAACGCACAGGGTACACTCACATGGGCGGAGGATTACAGTAAGTATCTGGCTGCAAATTTGAGCTGCCGCAAACTTTCTGCTACAGCTCAAATTGCCAGCGAGAAACTACTGTGAACCCCCGCCCGTGTGACTGTACCCTAAAAACACTACACTACCACAAAAAATAAAATAAAAAGTAAAAAACACTACATATACACATACCCCTACACAGCCCCCCTCCCCTCCCCAATAAAAATGAAAGCGTCTGGTACGCCACTGTTTCCAGAACGGAGCCTCCAGCTGTTGCAAAACAACTCCCAGTATTGTCGGACAGCCGTTGACTGTCCAGGCATGCTGGGAGTTTTGCAACAGCTGGAGGCACCCTGTTTGGGAATCACTGGCGTAGAATACCCTTATGTCCACCCCTATGCAATCCCTAATTTAGGCCTCAAATGCGCATGGCGCTCTCACTTTGGAGCCCTGTCGTATTTCAAGGCAACAGTTTAGGGTCACATATGGGGTATCGTCGTACTCGGGAGAAATTGTGTTACAAATTTTGGGGGGTATTTTCTGCTTTTACCCTTTTTAAAAATGTAAAATTTTTGGGAAAACAAGCATTTTAGGTAAAAAAAATAATTTTTTTTTACATATGCAAAAGTCGTGAAACACCTGTGGGGTATAAAGGTTCACTTAACCCCTTGTTACGTTCCCCGAGGGGTCTAGTTTCCAAAATGGTATGCCATGTGGGTTTTTTTTTGCTGTTCTGGCACCATAGGGGCTTCCTAAATGCGGCATGCCCCCAGAGAAATATTTGCGTTCAAAAAGCCAAATGTGACTCCTTCTCTTCCGAGACCTGTAGTGCGCCAGCAGAGCACTTTTCACCCCCATATGGGGTGTTTTCTGAATCGGGAGAAATTGGGCTTCAAATTTTTAGGGGTATTTTCTGCTATTACCCTTTTTAAAAATAAAAAATTTTTGGGAAAACAAGCATTTTAGGTAAAATTATTATTTTTTTTTTTTACATTTGCAAAAGTCGTGAATCAAATGTGGGGTATTAAGGTTCACTTTATCCCATGTTACATTCCCCGAGGGGTCTAGTTTCCAAAATGGTATGCCATGTGTTTTTTTTTTGCTGTTCTGGCACCATAAGGGCTTCCTAAAGGTAACATGCCCCCCAAAAACCATTTCAGAAAAACGTACTCTCCAAAATCCCCTTGTCGCTCCTTCCCTTCTGAGCCCTCTACTGCGCCCGCCAAACACTTTACATAGACATATGAGGTATGTGCTTACCTAAGAGAAATTGGGCTACAAATACAAGTAAAAATTTTGTCCTTTTACCCCTTGTAAAAATTCAAAAATTGGGTCTACAAGAACATGTGAGTATAAAAAATGAAGATTGTGAATTTTCTCCTTCACTTTGCTGCTATTCGTGTGAAACACCTAAAGGGTTAAAACGCTGACTGAATGTCATTTTGAATACTTTGGGGGGTGTAGTTTTTATAATGGGGTCATTTATGGGGTATTTCTAATATGAAGACCCTTCAAATCCACTTCAAACCTGAACTGGTCCCTGAAAAATACTGAGTTTGAAAATTTTGTGAAAAATTGGAAAATTGCTGCTGACCGTTGAAGCCCTCTGGTGTCTTCCAAAAGTAAAAACACGTCAATTTTATGATGCAAACATAAAGTAGACATATTGTATATGTAAACCAAAAAAAAATGTATTCGTAATATCCATTTTCCTTACAAGCAGAGAGCTTCAAAGTTAGAAAAATGCTAAATTTTCAAATTTTTCATCAAATTTACGGATTTTTCACCAAGAAAGGATGCAAGTATCGACAAAAATTTACCACTATGTTAAAGTAGAATATGTCACGAAAAAACAATCTCGGAATCAGAATGATAACTAAAAGCATTCCAGAGTTATTAATGTTTAAAGTGACAGTGGTCAGATATGCAAAAAACGCTCCGGTCCTTAAGGCCAAAATGGGCTCCGTCCTGAAGGGGTTAAAAAATGGGAAAAGGGAGGGATTCAAATTTTTATTAGGGAGGGTTTAATAAACTTTTGTAAACTTTTTTTTAACACTTTATTTATTTATTTTTTACAGCCTATAGGCGGCTTTACCATGCAATATTTTGATTGCATATACTGATCAATGTTATGCCATAGCATAGCATTGATCAGTGTTATCGGCGCTCTGCTGCTCCAGCCTGCTGAACAGGCATGGAGCAGCAGATCACAGATCGTACAGCGAGGAGGCAGGTGAGGACCCTCCTGCTGTCCAGTTCACTGATCGGGACATCACCGCCATTGTCCCGATCAGCTCCCCTCAGCTGCTTTACTTTCGTCTTTGATCACGGGTTAATGCCGTCTTTGATCTAAAGGGTTAATGCCGGTCATCGGTCTGATCAGAAGTGCCTGGCATTAATCCTGGGTCCTGGCTGCTGATAGCAGTCGGGAGCCACCGGATATGACGAGCACTCTGCTAGTAAGCATGCTTCAAACCCCGGGAACGAGACGAGGGTGTACAGGTACGCCCTCTGTCCTTAAGTAACGGGATGCGAGGGCGTACCCATACGCCCTTCTTCCCCAACAGGTTAAGAATACTTGTGTCTTAAAGGGGTATTCCAGTATCAGAAAATTGTATTTAACTAAAACTATCACCGCAAGATATATAACATTATCACCAATTGTACTGGCTTTTGTGTGATTCACTCCTGACAGGAAGTTGTGTAGTCCTCACATTGTCAGTGTCATAGAAGCTCCCCAGCTACTCTCTCTCTCCTGACAGTAAGTTGCGTAGTCCTGTCATTGTCAGTGTGGTGTTGTCTCCAGCTCCTCCTTTTCTCCAGACAGAATTTTGCATAGTCCTCTCATTGCCAGTGTGGTGTTGTCTACAGCTCCCCAGCACCACCCTCTCCTGACAGGAAGTTGTGTAGTCCTTTTATTGTTGATGTGGTATTATCTCAATAGCTTCCCTTGCCTCTCTCTCTCCTGACAGGACATTGTGTAGTCCTCTTATTGTCAGTGTTGTGTTGTCTTAGCAGCTCTCCAGCTCCTCCCTCTCTCCTGACAGGACGTTGTGTATTTAAATAAAACTATCACCCCAAGATATATAACTTACTAATACTGTGTTATCACAAATTGTACTGGCTTTATCATGCTTTTGTGTAATTGACCCCTGACAGGAAGTTGTGTAGTCGTCTCATTGTCTATGTGGTATTGTCTTCAGCGCACCAGCTCCTCCCTTGCACCTGAGGAAGTTGTGTAGTCTTCCCATTTTCAATGCAACGTTTTCTTAGCAGCTCCCTGGCTCCTCCCTTGCACCTGAGGAAGTTGTGTAGTCTTCCCATTTTCAATGCAATGTTTTCTTAGCAGCTCCCTGGCTCCTCCCTTTCTCCTGACAGGAAGTTGTGTAGTCATCTCTTTTCCAGTGTGGTGTTATCTCAGCAGCTCCCAGATTCCTCTATTTCTCTTAGGACAACACATCATTCTCTGCTGTCTCAGGAGGTGTGGCTGGATCTTGTCTCTGAGCCCAAATCCCACCCCCTGAGTGATGTCATCACCTCTGTACAGCCCTTGCAGAGTAGAAGGTGTTGTAACCTTACTGATTGTGCAATAGTCCGCTGTGAAATTAGATGTTCTGGGACGGGAACTGGCAGGAGTGATGTGGGAGGGCTGTAATGAGCTGAGGGAAGCAATGCATTCTGGGAATTGTAGTGCTAAGAAACTGCTTAACCGGGAAGTACAGGGTTAAGACCCCCAAAACAAATGGATTTTTGGTGGTTTCAGAACTAGGGAAGACAGGTAAACCATACTATATGCTTTGAGAGTGTTTTTTTTTTTTTTTTACCTGATGTCAGGGACCCCTTTAATGTTGATAGTAAGATAGGAGTAGGGGGCATAAGACTGGCAGACATGGAGTTAGAAGTATATACCTATATGTCTGGGGTTACCAGATGACCGAACTCTATACATTTGTGACTATTGGTGCAACTCTAAAATTTAAGGGATGCCTGCCATCTTGACCTTGTTGGTGCATTGCATAATACATACACAGAGGGCACCTGTCCATATAGCCTTAAAGGGGTACTCCACTGGAAAAAAAAAATTAAATCAACTGGAACCAGAAAGTTTAACAGATTTGTAAATTACTTGTAAAAAAAAAAGAGATTGGCCAGCACTGCGGTGTAAAATCTTCAATGCCAAAGGTTTATTAATTACAGATTTCTTCCAACATGGATAGACATGAACACAGACCTCTAATGTGTTTAGCGCTGTATGCGCTTAATCATAGAGTGTTTAATAAACAAATCTTAAAATAACTGGAAGCTCCGCCCTACGCCCTGTGACGTGCCCCAATTGTAAATGGATACCAGGACACAGGTGCAGTTTGGAGAAATCCCAAACTCTTCTAAAAGTAAATTAATTAACCAACGTTGCAGTCAAATTAAGTTCAATAGTAATATTGTAGCGTAACCTGGGCACAGAGGTGCTTCTTGGGACGAGGTGAGCTGAGCCTTAGATTTGTAAATTACTTCTTTTTAAAAATCTTAACCCTTCCAGTACTTATCAGCTGCTGTATGTTTCAAAAGAAGTTCTTTTCTTTTTGAATTTCTATTCTGTCTGACCACAGTGCTCTCTGCTGACACCTCTGTCCATTTTAGGAACTGTCCAGAGTAGGAGCAAATCCCCATAGCAAACCTCTCCTGCTCCGGACAGTTCCTAAAATGGACAAAGGTGTCAGTAGAGAGCAGTGTGGTCAGACAGAAAGGAAATTCAAAAAGAAAAGAACTTCCTGTGGAGCAAACAACAGCTGATAAACACTGGAAGGATTAAGATTTTTTTTAATAGAAGTAATTTACAAATCTGTTTAACTTTCTGGCACAATAAAAAAAAGATTTTCCAGGGGAGTACCCCTTTAAGACTCTGTGATGAATGTTTGTTTTATATTAGAGGCAATTCTCCTTGCACGCTCTACAAATGGTTAATATGATCCTGTCCCGGACGAGCCCCCACCCCATTATTTCACAGCTTTATTATTTTATATATTCTGGCAGAACGCTGCTTGATGCTAATGCTTTCCCCCCAGACTTTATCTGAAGCAGAGACAAGCTAAGACCCCTCAATGCATCTTTATTTTATTTTAGAGGAAATATGAACCAGTCCTGGACGAACACCAAACCCCATTATTTATATATTCTGTTGATTTCTTGCTTGATGCTTTCTCCATTGACTTCACCTGAAGCTAAGACTTCTCAATGCATTCTTTGTTTATTGTAGAGAAAATTCCGTTTTCAAAACCTATAAGTGCTGAGTATGAGCCTGGACAATCCCCCAACCCTATTACTTCGCAGATACACACTCTTTGGCCACTTTATTAGGTACCCTGTCTGATTTCTTGTTGAGACAATCACATGGCAGCAACCCAATGCATTTAGGCATGTAGATGTGGCCAAGACAACTCACTGAAGATCAAACCGTGCATCAGAATGGGGAAAAAAGGGTATTTAAGTGACTTTAAACGTGACATAGTTGTTGGTGTCAGACGGGCCGGTCTGAGTACTTCACAAACTGCTGATCTACTGGGATTTTCACCCACAAACATCTCTAGGGTTTACAGAGAATGGTCATAAAAAGATAAATATCTGATGAGCGGCAGTTGTTTGGAGGAAAATGCCTTGATGATGTCACAGGAGAATGGGCAGACTGGTTCAAGATGACAGAAAGGCAACAGTAACTCCAATAACCACTTGTTAAAACCAAGGTCTGCAGAATACCATCTCTGACAGCAATCACCATCAATATTGCTTCCAGCATCAGCCATCATTCCATCTTTGACTCAGTATGCAGCCCCCAATTGTCCCCTGATGAACAAGGGGGCGTTAAACACGTTGGGACCTCCCTATATGACATCCAGACTGGATGAGTATAGATTATATCTATAAAACTATGATCTCCATGTATTCCTATGCATCCTTGATGCTATGCTACTAACTGTATCTGAATAGTTGTGATACCAATTTGTTATCTGATTTGAATATGCAATATTGCTTTTTGGCCTTATCTGAATAGTGGTGGTACCAATTTGATATCCGATCTGAATATGTAATATTGCTGCTTGGCTTTCCATTGGCTATACATGTAGTGGCTAATTTTGTGGTACTGTTAAAGGCTACACCCTCCTGAATGGTGGGTTAGGGTGTGTATTAACATCTGGGGCGTATTGCCAAAGTATATTATTCTTTTGAACTATAGTATACAGCAAGATAGTAGCAATATTTTAATACTATATAATAAATGGAGACAATAGTTTACTGACCCTGGACCGGTCTATATATTTATATACATATCTGTTTTGTTCACCCATATCCCCTCTTCTTTGGGTGAAGTCTCACTATATATGAAACCTATCAACAAGTGCATAGCTAAGGGTTTTCATCCCTATCCCTTTAGCTAATTAGGGCTCCCCAGTGAGACAGTTAGTTCCTTCCCCTAATTGTTCCCTATTATAGGGCACATAGGAGCAAGAATAGACCACGTTCCAGAGCGGGGCCGCCCTTATCAGGGCGTAAACTCCGCCTAGGTATAGGTATAGTAAGAGGGCGAACCAGGGAAAGTGACAGGTAGTGGCCAATCACCAACTACGGCCTATTACCCCTCCTAGGTCCTTTTCCCCTCTTTCCCCACCTATACCCCATCCTTTATTGTGAGGTCATATATATAATTATATTCCCTGACCTACGTGGTTGCCTATAGGGATATTTTTGAATCTATATTTTTGAGCAATCGGTGGCTACATGGACACTTATCAGGTCCTGGTTTTTGTTTAATTCCTTTTTGTTGATGGTTTTTCGGGGTTTATCCCCTTTTTTAAAATATATCTAATAAAAGTTAAGTATTAGTGTTTTTCGGTGACTCCCACAACACGTCCATCCATGAAGCAGATGGACTACAGCAGCAAAAGACCACAACGGGGGCCACTACTGTACGCTAAGAACAGAAAACTGAGGCTACAATTCACACCGGAACCCAAACTAGATAATGAAGATGGAAGAACATTGTCTGGTCTGAGGAGTCTCCATTCCAGCTGTGACATCAGATGACAGGGTCAGAATTTGGTGTAAACAACATAAATCATGGATCCCTCCTGCCTTGTATCAGGTTCAGGCTGGTGGGGGTGTAATGGTGCGGGGGACATTTTCTGCACACCTTGGGCCCCTTAGTACCAATTGATCCTGGTATAAACACAACAGCCTACCTGAGTATTGTTACTGAGCATGTCCATCCCTTTATGACCACAGTGGACCCATCTTCTGATGATACTTCCAGCAGGATAATGCCCCATGTCACATGACATCATCTCATACAGGACAATGAGGTCACATGACATCATCTCATACAGGACAATGAGGTCACATGTCATCATCTCATACAGGACAATTAGGTCACATGACATCATCCAATACAGGACAATGAGGTCACATGTCATCATGTCCATATGGAGGAACTGTGTGATGTCATCATGTCCATATGGAGGAACTGTGTGATGTCATCATGTCCATATGGGGGAACTGTGTGATGTCATCATGTCCGTATGGAGGAACTGCGTGATGTCATCATGTCCATATGGAGGAACTGTGTGATGTCATCATGTCCATATGGAGGAACTGTGTGATGTCATCATGTCCATATGGAGGAACTGTGTGATGTCATCATGTCTATATAGAGGAACTTTGTGATGTCATCATGTCCATATGGAGCAAATGTGTCCAGGACCTTGTAGAAAATATAAAGGAGGTCCAAACCGGAATGAGCAAGGTTTCCGTAATAAAGTGCCCAGTGAGTGTGTAGTACGTCAATGTGCTGCTTATTTTTTTTATCTTTTCTCTCTGGGTTTCACCTTAAGCCAAGACTCTTTGATGCTTTTTTTATTTTAAATGAAATTCTCTTCTGCAAAACCAATGGTTAATACAAACCTGTCCCGGACTAGCCCCCAACCCCATTATTTCCCAGTTATATATTCTGTCAATGTGCTGCTGGATGCTAATGCTTTCTCCGGGGCTTCACCTGAAGCTCAGACTCCTCTGCTTCCATATTAATTAATTGCGTTGATGTTTACGTTGGGCGGCGATGACAGACGGTAATTACTTTGACCTCTGAGAACCTGTGATCTCCTCAACACTCAGAAATAAAGCATCTTGTTAGCGGCGCAAAAGAAGGGGAGAAGAGGTCTAAGAATTGAATTTATTTCATTGGAAATCTTTGAGTGACATTAGCTTTATAAATTTTACAACAACAATTATTGTGCGCCAAAAAGGAAGAACGTTGGGCTGAGGGGATTCTGTGTCTTACTAGGGAATTCCCTTAGGCTTGGCTAAGACATCGAGCCTAATAAGGCCTCACATGGAATTAAAACTGCGAACAAACTTTCAATGTGAAATCCTTGATAAAACCAACAAGGAATATCCATTATACAAGAAGTTGGGGTAGACAGAGCGCCATCCGGGCCTCAGACAAGGAGCGATGATGTCATTATGTGATTGTGGTGACAGCTATTAACGGTAAAGAGCTGGGTTCAGTGTTACATTATTAAAATTTGATAATAGTATAATAGAAAGGAATGCAACATTTAATGCATTTTCTGTTTGATCTCAGCTTGGTGAAGGTTTGCAGCAGTTGCATGCATTCCTAAAAAAAATTCTGATATGATTGGCTGAGAGGCTCTGGGGCATTGCCCAAATGTTTAGTCTGCCCAGACACACAAAAATATAAAAAATAAAACATCACCTGAGGCGTGACGGTGACATCCCGACCCCTCTCCAAGTGTTCGGAACAAAATGTTCTGAACACTGGGGCAGCCTAACCCTAAGCCTAAACCTAACCCTAACCCTTAACCAACACCCTAACCCTTAACCATAATACTTAACTCCAACCTTAAAACTTAACCCCAACCTTCTACTAACTCGGACTTTGACACTTTACTCTACTAACCCTACTAACCCTATCCCTAACCCTATATTTTACTAACCCTAATCCACTACTCTACTAACCCCAACCCACTACTCTACTAACCCCAATCCACTACTCTGCTAACCCTAACTCACTGTTATGATATGTGCTACGGCTGGACCCGTTTTCCTCTGCTGCCAGCGGGGCTGGGATTTGCATCGTGGGACGCGCCTGCATGCCAATCCCAGCCCTTCACTCACCTACTGTTCCTACTGCCTCCCCCTTGGTCTCTATGCTCCGGCACGCATGTCCCTGTCCCCTAGGACATGCACGCCGGAGGTCTGAGATTTAAAGGGCCAGTGCGCCCATTAATTAATACCTGTGGCCCAGTTAATAAATTCCTCCACCTCCCTCACTTCCCTGCCGGATCTTTGTGGCCCTAGTGCCTGAGAGAAAGTGTTCCTGAGTATTGCCTTGCCGTGTATCGTACCCTTTGTTCTGTTACCTGACCTTGCTCCTTTGCCGCCTGCCTACTGACCACTTGCTATGTTCCTGACTATGCCACTGTGCCGCCTGCCCTGACCTCCTGCTATCCTGACTATGAGCTGCCTTATCCTACCTGTGCCTCGAATTTCCTCAGCCATGGCAGAGGTAGTGACCTGGGTGCTGCCTGCTGCAGCAAGTCCATCCCGCTTTGTGGAGGGCTCTGGTGAAAACGAGTGGCACCTTAGACTCCGCTCCCTGGTACGGTCCTTGTCATCTGCCACACAGGTCCAGCGGATCCACTTCCTCCAGTGTTCCAGTCTACTGAAACGTGAGTGTTACACCAACTACGCTACTAACCCTAACCCACTACTCTACTAACCCCAATCCACTACTCTATTAACCCCAATCCACTACTCTACTAACCCCAATCCACTACTCTACTAAATCCAATCCACTACTCTACTAACCCTAACCCACTATGCTACTAACCCTAACCCACTGTTACGCCGAGCGCTCCGGGTCCCCGCTCCTCCCCGGAGCGCTCGCAACATCCTCGCATTTGCAGCGCCCCGGTCAGACCTGCTGACCGGGTGCGCTGCAATACCTCTCTCAGCCGGGATGCGATTCGCGATGCGGGAGGCGCCCACTCGCGATGCGCATCCCGGCTCCCGTACCTGACTCGCTCTCCGTCAGTCTTGTCCCGGCGTGCGCGGCCCCGCTCCTTAGGGCGCGCGCGCGCCGGGTCTCTGCTATTTAAAGGGCCACTGCGCCACTGATTGGCGCAGCAGGCTTAATTAGTGTGTTCACCTGTGCACTCCCTATTTATACCTCACTTCCCCTGCACTCCCTCGCCGGATCTTGTTGCCATTGTGCCAGTGAAAGCGTTTCCTTGTGTGTTCCTAGCCTGTGTTCCAGACCTCCTGCCATTGCCCCTGACTACGATCCTTGCTGCCTGCCCTGACCTTCTGCTACGTCCGACCTTGCTCTTGTCTACTCCCTTGTACCGCGCCTATCTTCAGCAGTCAGAGAGGTTGAGCCGTTGCTGGTGGATACGACCTGGTTGCTACCGCCGCTGCAAGACCATCCCGCTTTGCGGCGGGCTCTGGTGAATACCAGTAGCAACTTAGAACAGGTCCACCAGCATGGTCCACGCCAATCCCTCTCTGGCACAGAGGATCCACCTCCAGCCAGCCGAATCGTGACAGTAGATCCGGCCATGGATCCCGCTGAAGTCCCACTGCCAGTTGTCGACGACCTCACCACGGTGGTCGCCCAGCAGTCGCAACAGAAAGCGCAACAAGGCCACCAGCTGTCTCAACTGACCGTGATGCTACAGCAGCTACTACCACAACTCCAGCAACAATCTCCTCTGCCAGCTCCTGCACCTCCTCCGCAGCGAGTGGCCGCTTCCGGCCTACGATTATCCTTGCCGGATAAATTTGATGGGGACTCTAAGTTTTGCCGTGGCTTTCTTTCGCAATGTTCCCTGCACTTGGAGATGATGTCGGACCAGTTTCCAACTGAAAGGTCTAAGGTGGCTTTCGTAGTCAGCCTTCTGTCTGGGAAAGCTCTGTCATGGGCCACACCGCTCTGGGACCGCAATGACCCTGTCACTGCCTCTGTACACTCCTTCTTCACGGAGATTCGTAGTGTCTTTGAGGAACCTGCCCGAGCCTCTTCTGCTGAGACTGCCCTGCTGAACCTGGTCCAGGGTAATTCTTCTGTTGGCGAGTACGCCATCCAATTCCGTACTCTTGCCTCCGAATTATCCTGGAATAATGAGGCCCTCTGCGCGACCTTTAAAAAAGGCCTATCCAGCAACATTAAAGATGTGCTGGCCGCACGAGAAATTCCTGCTAACCTGCATGAACTTATTCATCTGGCCACCCGCATTGACATGCGTTTTTCCGAAAGGCGTCAGGAGCTCCGCCAGGATATGGACTTTGTTCGCACGAGGCGTTTTTTCTCCCCGGCTCCTCTCTCCTCTGGTCCTCTGCAATCCGTTCCTGTGCCTCCCGCCGTGGAGGCTATGCAAGTTGACCGGTCTCGCTTGACACCTCAAGAGAGGACACGACGCCGCATGGAGAATCTGTGCCTGTACTGTGCCGGTACCGAACACTTCTTGAAGGATTGTCCTATCCGTCCTCCCCGCCTGGAAAGACTTACGCTGACTCCGCACCGGTCCACCAGCACGGTCCACGCCAATCCCTCTCTGGCACAGAGGATCCACCTCCAGCCAGCCGAATCGTGACAGTAGATCCGGCCATGGATCCCGCTGAAGTCCCACTGCCAGTTGTCGACGACCTCACCACGGTGGTCGCCCAGCAGTCGCAACAGATAGCGCAACAAGGCCACCAGCTGTCTCAACTGACCGTGATGCTACAGCAGCTACTACCACAACTCCAGCAACAATCTCCTCTGCCAGCTCCTGCACCTCCTCCGCAGCGAGTGGCCGCTTCCGGCCTACGATTATCCTTGCCGGATAAATTTGATGGGGACTCTAAGTTTTGCCGTGGCTTTCTTTCGCAATGTTCCCTGCACTTGGAGATGATGTCGGACCAGTTTCCAACTGAAAGGTCTAAGGTGGCTTTCGTAGTCAGCCTTCTGTCTGGGAAAGCTCTGTCATAGGCCACACCGCTCTGGGACCGCAATGACCCTGTCACTGCCTCTGTACACTCCTTCTTCACGGAGATTCGTAGTGTCTTTGAGGAACCTGCCCGAGCCTCTTCTGCTGAGACTGCCCTGCTGAACCTGGTCCAGGGTAATTCTTCTGTTGGCGAGTACGCCATCCAATTCCGTACTCTTGCCTCCGAATTATCCTGGAATAATGAGGCCCTCTGCGCGACCTTTAAAAAAGGCCTATCCAGCAACATTAAAGATGTGCTGGCCGCACGAGAAATTCCTGCTAACCTGCATGAACTTATTCATCTGACCACCCGCATTGACATGCGTTTTTCCGAAAGGCGTCAGGAGCTCCGCCAGGATATGGACTTTGTTCGCACGAGGCGTTTTTTCTCCCCGGCTCCTCTCTCCTCTGGTCCTCTGCAATCCGTTCCTGTGCCTCCCGCCGTGGAGGCTATGCAAGTTGACCGGTCTCGCTTGACACCTCAAGAGAGGACACGACGCCGCATGGAGAATCTGTGCCTGTACTGTGCCGGTACCGAACACTTCTTGAAGGATTGTCCTATCCGTCCTCCCCGCCTGGAAAGACTTACGCTGACTCCGCACAAAGATGAGAAAGATGAGACAGTTCTTGATGTCAACTCTGCTTCTCCACGCCTTACTGTGCCTGTGCGGATATCTTCCTCTACCTTCTCCTTCTCTACTATGGCCTTCTTGGATTCCGGATCTGCAGGAAATTTTATTTTGGCCTCTCTCATCAACAGGTTCAACATTCCAGTGACCAGTCTCGCCAGACCCCTCTACATCAATTCTGTTAACAATGAAAGATTGGACTGTACCGTGCGTTACCACACGGAACCTCTCCTAATGTGCATCGGACCTCATCACGAAAAAATTGAATTTTTGGTCCTCTCCAACTGCACTTCCGAAATTCTTCTTGGATTACCGTGGCTTCAACGCCATTCCCCAACCCTTGATTGGTCCACAGGAGAAATCAAGAACTGGGGTACTTCTTGTCTCAAGGACTGTCTTAAACCGGTTCCCAGTACTCCCTGCCGTGACCCTGTGGTTCCCCCTGTAACCGGTCTTCCTAAGGCTTATATGGACTATACTGACGTGTTTTGCAAAAAGCAAGCTGAGACTTTACCTCCTCACAGGCCTTATGACTGTCCTATTGACCTCCTCCCGGGTACTACTCCACCCCGGGGCAGAATATATCCTCTGTCTGCTCCAGAGACTCTTGCCATGTCAGAGTACATCCAGGAAAATTTAAAAAAGGGGTTTATCCGCAAATCCTCCTCTCCTGCCGGAGCTGGATTGTTTTTTGTGTCCAAAAAAGATGGCTCCCTACGTCCTTGCATTGATTACCGGGGACTTAATAAAATCACGGTAAAGAACCGCTACCCCTTACCTCTTATCTCGGAACTCTTTGATCGCCTAAAGGTGCCCACATCTTTACCAAACTGGACTTAAGAGGTGCTTATAATCTCATCCGCATCAGGGAGGGGGACGAATGGAAGACTGCATTTAACACCAGAGATGGACACTTTGAGTATCTGGTCATGCCCTTTGGCCTGTGCAACGCCCCTGCCGTCTTCCAAGACTTTGTTAATGAAATTTTTTGTGATCTCTTATATTCCTGTGTTGTGGTTTATCTGGACGATATTCTGATTTTTTCTGCCAACTTAGAAGAACACCGCCAGCATGTCCGCATGGTTCTTCAGAGACTTCGAGACAATCAACTTTATGCCAAAATGGAGAAATGTCTCTTTGAATGTCAATCTCTTCCTTTCCTAGGATACTTGGTTTCTGGCCAGGGACTACAAATGGACCCAGATAAGCTAGCTGCTGTATTAGATTGGCCACGCCCCTCCGGACTCCGTGCTATCCAATGTTTTTTGGGGTTCGCCAATTATTACAGACAATTTATTCCACACTTTTCCACTATTGTGGCTCCTATCGTGGCTTTAACCAAGAAAAATGCCAATCCCAAGTCCTGGTCTCCCCAAGCGGAAGACGCATTTAAACATCTCAAGTCTGCCTTTTCTTCTGCTCCCGTGCTCTCCAGACCTGACCCATCTAAACCCTTCCTATTGGAGGTAGATGCCTCCTCAGTGGGAGCTGGAGCTGTCCTTCTACAAAAAAATTCTTCCGGGCATGCTGTTACTTGTGTTTTTTTTTTCTAGGACCTTCTCTCCGGCGGAGAGAAACTACTCCATCGGGGATCGAGAACTACTGGCCATTAAATTGGCGCTTGAGGAATGGAGGCATCTGCTGGAGGGATCAAAATTTCCAGTTATCATATACACTGATCACAAGAATCTCTCCTATCTCCAGTCTGCCCAACGACTGAACCCTCGCCAGGCCAGGTGGTCGTTGTTCTTTGCCCGTTTTAACTTTGAAATTCATTTTCGCCCTGCCGACAAGAACATTAGGGCCGATGCCCTCTCTCGTTCCTCGGATGCCTCTGAAGTAGAGCTCTCTCCGCAACACATCATTCCTCCTGACTGTCTGATCTCCACTTCTCCAGCCTCCATCAGGCAAACTCCTCCAGGGAAGACCTTCGTTTCTCCACGCCAGCGTCTCGGGATTCTCAAATGGGGACACTCCTCCCACCTCGCAGGCCATGCGGGCATCAAAAAATCCTTGCAACTCATCTCTCGTTTTTATTGGTGGCCGACTCTGGAGACGGATGTTGTTGATTTTGTGCGGGCCTGTACTGTCTGTGCCCGGGATAAGACTCCTCGCCAGAAGCCTGCTGGCCTCCTTCATCCTCTGCCTGTCCCCGAACAGCCTTGGTCACTGATTGGTATGGACTTTATTACAGACTTACCCCCATCCCGTGGCAACACAGTTGTTTGGGTGGTCGTTGATCGATTTTCCAAGATGGCACATTTTATTCCTCTTCCTGGTCTTCCTTCAGCGCCTCAGTTGGCAAAACAATTTTTTGTACACATTTTTCGTCTTCACGGTTTGCCCACGCAGATCATCTCGGATGGAGGCGTCCAATTCGTGTCTAAATTCTGGAGGGCCCTCTGTAAACAGCTCAAGATTAAATTAAACTTCTCTTCTTCTTATCATCCCCAATCCAATGGGCAAGTAGAAAGAATTAATCAGGTCCTGGGTGACTATTTACGGCATTTTGTTTCCTCCCGCCAGGATGACTGGGCAGATCTTCTACCATGGGCCGAATTCTCATACAACTTCAGAATCTCCAAATCTTCTGCTAAGTCCCCATTTTTCGTGGTGTACGGCCGTCACCCTCTTCCCCCCCTCCCTACTCCCTTGCCCTCTGGTTTGCCCGCTGTGGATGAAGTGACTCGTGATCTTTCCACCATATGGAAAGAGACCCAAAATTCTCTTTTACAGGCTTCATCCCGGATGAAAAGATTTGCCGATAAGAAAAGAAGAACTCCCCCCATTTTTGCTCCCGGAGACAAGGTATGGCTCTCCGCTAAATATGTCCGCTTTCGTGTCCCCAGTTACAAACTGGGACCACGCTATCTTGGTCCTTTCAAAGTCTTGTGCCAGATTAACCCTGTCTCTTACAAACTCCTTCTTCCTCCTTCTCTTCGTATTCCCAATGCCTTCCATGTCTCTCTCCTTAAACCACTCATCATTAACCGCTTCTCTCCCAAACTTGTTTCTCCCACTCCTGTTTCCGGTTCTTCTGACGTCTTCTCCGTGAAGGAGATTCTGGCCTCCAAGACGGTCAGAGGAAAAAAAATTTTTGGGGTGGATTGGGAAGGCTGTGGCCCAGAAGAGAGATCCTGGGAACCTGAGGACAACATCCTAGACAAAAGTCTTATCCTCAGGTTCTCAGGCTCCAAGAAGAGGGGGAGACCCAAGGGGGGGGGGTACTGTTACGCCGAGCGCTCCGGGTCCCCTCTCCTCCCCGGAGCGCTCGCAACATCCTCGCATTTGCAGCGCCCCGGTCAGACCTGCTGACCGGGTGCGCTGCAATACCTCTCTCAGCCGGGATGCGATTCGCGATGCGGGAGGCACCCACTCGCGATGCGCATCCCGGCTCCCGTACCTGACTCGCTCTCCGTCAGTCTTGTCCCGGCGCGCGCGGCCCCGCTCCTTAGGGCGCGCACGCGCCGGGTCTCTGCTATTTAAAGGGCCACTGCGCCACTGATTGGCGCAGCAGGCTTAATTAGTGTGTTCACCTGTGCACTCCCTATTTATACCTCACTTCCCCTGCACTCCCTCGCCGGATCTTGTTGCCATTGTGCCAGTGAAAGCGTTTCCTTGTGTGTTCCTAGCCTGTGTTCCAGACCTCCTGCCGTTGCCCCTGACTACGATCCTTGCTGCCTGCCCTGACCTTCTGCTACGTCCGACCTTGCTCTTGTCTACTCCCTTGTACCGCGCCTATCTTCAGCAGTCAGAGAGGTTGAGCCGTTGCTGGTGGATACGACCTGGTTGCTACCGCCGCTGCAAGACCATCCCGCTTTGCGGCGGGCTCTGGTGAATACCAGTAGCAACTTAGAACCGGTCCACCAGCACGGTCCACGCCAATCCCTCTCTGGCACAGAGGATCCACCTCCAGCCAGCCGAATCGTGACACCCACTACTCTACTAACCTTAACCCACTACTCTACTAACCCCAACTAACTACTCTACTAATCCCAATCCTCTACTCTAGTAACCCTAACCCTGTACTCTATTATCCCTCACCCTCTACTTCCCTAATCCTAACTTCTAACTCTACCCCTAACCCCAGTTGGGTTGAGTAGGAATGTATGTGGACTTTTCACCTTTTTTACACTATTGAGGGGCTTCCTGTCATTGGTGAAAAATTATAAAGTATCACATGCAACATAATATATTTTGTGCAGCAATTGGAAAAACAACACACCTGTACAGCAGGTTTCACATTATGCATAGTGTTGAGCGGCATAGGCCATATTCGAATTCGCGAATATTCGCGAATATATGGACGAATATTCGTCATATATTCGCGAATATTCGCATATTCGTTATACCCTCGTTTTATTTTCGCATATGCGAATATTCGCGTATGCGAAAATTAACATATACAAATTAACACATGCGGAAATTCGTATATGCGAAAATCAGCATATGCTAATTTTCGCATATGTGAATTTCCGCACGTCAGTCTCACACAGTAGTATTACAGCCTTCTTTACACCACACAAGCTGGAAGCAGAGAGGGATGATCACTGTGATGTGTACTGTGAAGAAAATAAAAAAAAAAAAAAAAAAAAAAAAAACGAATATTCGTAATTACGAATATATAGCGCTATATTCGCAAAATTCGCGAATTCGCGAATATGCGATATTCGCGAATAATATTCGAATTGCGAATATTCGCGAGCAACACTAATTATGCATAAATGTGATAATTTCCCCCTACTGGGTACACAATTTTGTAGGTTCACACATGTTCATAAATCCCCCCCCCCCCCCCCCCCAAAAAAAAAAAAATGTACAAGGATACAGTCTATCGTAAACCCTTCTTTTAAAGGATGGAGGCCCCCAGAAACCTTCCCTTCTGGACCAAAAAGCAGTGTCCAGGGTCAATGTCTTTCATTGATTTAATTGAAGATAATGTAATTCCTCATATCCCCTGTGGAGGTGCTGCAGGGAAACTGCTACTGGGTTCTTCCACAGATTACTGGTAGTCACAGAATTCATTACCAATGTCATTACCTCTTCTATCACACATCAGAAGATTGTTTTTACTGGTTTTCCCCTTTAAATTTTCATTTTTCCATATATAACCCGGCTGAACTATTGCTATAAATATATATACGATAGTTGCAAAATGTTTGATCGGATAAAATGAGATTCAGAATTTAAATCAGCGGCAAATTATGAAAATATATGTAAATTCCCCCTCGACATTCAGTGAACCCAGTTATTGATGTAGGTGAATATGCTGGAAAGTGAATCCAATCACACATACAGGGAATTTTCTAAGATCATGATCAAGGACTCTCTGCTGAGAAGCGGGAAAGGCCAGGGCTGACTCACTTCACTTGGGGGCTGTATAACAATGGGCAGTGTCATATCAGAGTCACCCCCCCCCCCCCCCCACTTACCATAAAAAAAATAAAAAAAAAACGCTAAAACTGATGTATAATAATAAAGTCTTCATTGAAGCTGTGGGGTTTAATTGACTAAAGATTTTTATTGCTGCAGTTGGTGAAAAAGTTTGCTTTCATTTTAATTTTTTTCCCCCTCAAAAATCTAAAAATTTTGTTATATTTGATTCTGGTAAAGATGGATCATCACCGGTTGGACATTAGTGTGACACAGTTCTAAGTATCCCCTTCATATTACAAAACTTCGGCATATCACAGAGACAAGTTAAAAGTTTAAGTCGGTTGAGGCCTTTGTGTTCAGGCTTGAACAAGTAGGGAGAAGAGCTTTGCTGAGAGCTTCACTCCTCGGTCAGCTGCAATCCTCATACAGTTGCAATAGGCAGCCCCATTATAGGTCTACTATGGGTCTACCAGTACAGCGTGTTACCCAGCCTTCCTACCTGAACTTTGCGGGAAACAAAAAGCAACAATGATATGTAAATAATATATGTCTGGTAAAGCAGCCATAATGATGCTCTTCAGGAGACTAGAAAAGCTGGGTGGCATGCATACTCTGTGCTACCCTGCTTTCTCAGTCTCCTGAAGCCCCAACAGTGATAGGCTGCTCATCCTCCCTTCACTCCTCATTGCAGCAGTGCTGTATGATCTCTCCCTGCCCCTACATTAAAGGGGTACTCCACCCCTAAACATCGTGGGGGTTCCGGCCTTGGGGACCCCCACAATCTCGGCTGCGGCACCCCAGACATCTGGTGCATGGAGCGAACTTCGCTCCATGCCAAATGACTGGCGATGCAGGGTGGAGGCTCGTGACATCACGGTCATGCCCCGCTCGTGACGTCACTGCCACGCCCCCTCAATGCAAGTCTAGGGGAGGCTTGCATTCAGGGGGCATGGCTGTGATGTCATATATGGATAATGGAGCAAGCCAGGAGTCAACACACAGCCGCATGCTTTATTCTGAGCTTGAGAAATTAAAGTTTTTTTAAATGTCTCTCTGACACATCAACTAATGTTAAAGGGGTATTCCGGGCAACAACTTCTCATCCCCTATCCAAACGATAGGGGAAAAGATGTCTGATCACGAGGAGCCACTCCTGAGACCCCCCGCGATCTCCCATTCTATGCAGGGCTGCCTCTCAAGTTTCGTAAACCTCTGGGTTTCCGGGACTGGGGACGTCCCGTCACAACACGCCCCCTCCATTCATGTCTATGGGAGGGGACGTGACGGCCGTCACGCCCCCTCCCATAGACATGAATGGAGGGGGCGTGACGTCACGTCCCCAGTTCCGGAAACCCACAGGTTTACAAAACTGGAGAGGCAGCCCTGCATAGAATGCGGGTGCTGCAGGGAGATCGCGTGGGGTCTCAGAAGCGGGCCCCCCTTGATCAGACATCTTATCCCCTATCCTTTGGATAGGGGATAAGATGTTTTTGCCCAGAATACCCCTTTAAATAACAGGAATACTATAAGCCATGCTAAGAAAGGATACGCAAAGCTCTCTAATGCCACCTTTTCTATGCCACATCATTATGACGCTCTCTTCAAGGAGAGACATCACCTTTTTGGTCCCACTATGACAGGCCCCTCACTAGCCATTTAGCAATGTACTGAAACAGCTGTCTGCGTAATCATTCCCCCTGGAGATATCTCTGGCTTGGCATACATTCCCAGTCAGTGTCTAAGACTCCAAGTTTAGGAGAACACACTGACTTTTGAAGTAGTGCCTCATAAAAATGGCATAAAAAAGAGCTGCTTTGAATATTCTTTCTTCAGTATGAATGACCTGTAAGTCTCCAGACATCTTTTACATGCAGCATCAGACCCACTCTGCTTTTGCACATATTTTGGCAGCGCCCTGCCCTGAAATATGAACTCAGATAGGAGGAGAATTTGTTCCCATCATTTCCTGGGAACTGCAGGGTTGGGGCTGGCCTGGCGCCTTATGAACTGTTATAAGGACACTTTAAGGTTTGACAGGAAACCCTTGATCATAAATTCAGAGGAGATGTCCATCCAGGACTGCTGCAGCGTGCTCAGAGACTAGTCTATCATAGACAGTCCAGACATCGAGGAAGAAGAGGATTAATGGGGTACTCCGGCCCTAAGACATCTTATCCCCTATCCAAAGGGGTTGTCACGCCCGCTTCCATAGACTTGAATTGCGGGGGCGGGGGGTGAAGTCACATGGGGGCGGAGTCGTGATGTCACGATACCCCGGCCCCGTAGTCGTGACCCGGCAGACTCCGAGGCTGCAGCTCTCCGTGCAGCTCCCAGAGGTGGGTGCTACATGTGAGATAGCGGGGGGGTTCCCAGCGGTCGGACCCCCGCGATCAGAATTCTTATCCTATTGGATAGTGGATAAGATGTCTTAGGGCCGGAGTACCTGTGGTGTCCCGGTACAGGACCTTGACCTGTCCCTTGTGTTAAGTCCCCTCAGCTAGAGTCCCTCCATCTCCACAGGGCTCTCCTGCAGGGCTTGCCCCTTAGTCGCCTCATATAATTGTATTTACATGTCTATTATTTAATGTATAGATGAAATAAATGTGTAGGACCTTCCCAGGTCATATGATCTACCGTTGTGAATGTACATAGGTTTAAGGACCTTCCTGGGTCATGTGATGTACCCAGAGTTCACTGGGTTCCGGACTTACAGGTTTGCTGGCCAATGAGCTTAGTCCAGACCCCTTGATCTATAAGGGGCTGTAGTTTCAAAATGTGCTCTCTTTTTTCTCTTATCTCCTGGATTTGAGCCAAGCACAATCAGCATATCTTCAATCTCAGCTAGGCCAAAGCCTAAAGAACCAGCAGCCACTAAAACCGTGAGTTATAAAGCTCAAACCTACAAATCCTGTGTGACTACTATTCTACTCAAATCTTATAATTAGTAGCACAGTGGCCTGCTTAAAGCTCATTACTACCAGTCCCAGCAAAGCCTGTGAGGAACCTGCATCCCGGTTACCTCAAGAGAAACTGTACAATTGTAAAGACTGTTGCATAAAAGTTCAAGTAAAAGTTTCCAGTTATCTCACAAATTCTGCTGTGGACATTCCGTTTGTTATCTCTGTCGTTTGTGGGCCGGTTGGCGACAGGATCTTCAATACTAAGCAAACCTCACCCTGGCGTCACGACAAGTAAGGGTTAATACCACCAGACTCTTCATTCAACATTGCAACACCCCAGACAACACATAGCCCTTTAATGAGTGCAATTATAGTGATTCCAACTACTGTATGTCATTGTCATAGTGAGACTGGGGGCATAGGCTGGCATAGAGTCTTACACGCCATGACAAATGCCCACCATGTCTACCAGATCTGGGCCTGTGCCGGCAACAAACGAGTTTAAAGGAGGGCTCTGGGATATGAAAACTTATCCCCTATACTAAGGATAGGGGATAAGTTTCATATCACAGGGGTCAGACCACTCCTGCTCTCTGGCCAAATAGCCCGTGACAACCATTACACGAAGCAGCGACCAACACGCCCCCTCAATGCAGCTTCGGCTTCCCCACAGAGTTGAATTGAGGGGGCGTGTCAGCGGCCGCTTTGTGCAATGCCTGAACACGCCCCCTTCCTTCGGAACTGCCGGGGGCCCTATACGAGAGACCCTAGGATAGGGGATACGTTTAAGTAAATGCCAGGTTCCTACAATGACTTGCTAAGACATAGAACATAATACTAAGACTCCCACTGATGACAAGGACTAGGTCCCGTTGTAAATGGAGCAGTGGTTGGACTTGCACGCTGCTCCACTCCTTCTCCATGGACTGCTGAAGTTTGCCGAGTGCTGTATACAGCACAGTCCTACACGGACAGAATAGGTCAGTAATGTACATGTCCAACTGCTGCTCCAATCACATAGGGGTCCCCCATTCTCATAATCAGTAGAGGCCCCAACAGTTGGACCCCTACTGATCAGATATTCTGGTGGATATGTCATTCCTTTTTGATCCAATTCAGCAAACCTGACTGTCAGATTAAGATCCCAATTCAGAAGGGCCCACACAAAGGATTACCGGAGCAGGGACTCCTGTCAAAGTCAGGAGTCCCTGCCTCTGTACAGGTGTCAGCAGAGAGCACTGTGGTCAAACCTTAAGGAAATTCAATGAGAAAATAACTTCCTGTGGATCATAACAGCAGCTGAGAAGTACTGGAAGGATTAAGATTTTTTAATAGAAGTAATTTACAATTCTATATGCAAAAATTAACCACACCTCAAGGATATTACCCTAGTGGGTACACAATGAAAAATTATTGGAAACAGTTGGTTTGAAAAATGTAGAAATATTTATTAAAATACAATTAAAAAAACCCTTATACATAAAACATAAGATCAGAGCAATATTACATGTATGTTACAATTCTTTGCCATTGGGCCCTAATGGCAAAATAAAGAAAAATAAGTAAATAAAGCACTGCCAATTTTTTAGCAATATTGATTGTTAGCAAATGCCGATCGTCCGGAAGACACTATTAATCCGGCAGTTGGATGTTATATATGAATTCAATCTCTGTGCTGGTTATACTAGGCTGCCCATAGTCTATACAAGGATAAATGGTGGTTTCTCACTGTGTCCGCAGCCGCTGGTCCCGTACTGCGACGTGCCGGAGTTGGCAAGTCCTGCGGTTACTGTGAAGTTACCGGCGGTTAATTAACGGAATGGTCCTCACGAGCCTGTTAGAGGTAGGGCTCCGGCAGGAGACTCCTTTGAGCGGGGTCCGTGGTGGCAATGTGCACTCGTTCACGTGTCGGACCATCGCTTGGGTATTAAGACAAGATGCTCATGGTAGAGGCAGCAGCCTGGCAGTGCGCCCGATAGGTGGAACTGCTAATTGGAAGATCAGGTGCAATGGGCGGCTTCCTTGGATTGTTGTATATCGGCTTCAATGTGGGTTGGCAGTGCGTTCCTATATGGCTGTCACGATGCCGGCTGGCAGGAGGTGGATCCTCTGTGCCAGAGAGGGATTGGCGTGGACCGTGCTAGTGGACCGGTTCTAAGTCACTACTGGTGTTCACCAGAGCCCGCCGCAAAGCGGGATGGTCTTGCTGCGGCGGTAGTGACCAGGTCGTATCCACTAGCAACGGCTCAACCTCTCTGACTGCTGAAGATAGGCGCGGTACAAGGGAGTAGACAAAAGCAAGGTCGGACGTAGCAGAAGGTCGGGGCAGGCAGCAAGGATCGTAGTCAATAAGGTAATAGCAGGAGGTCAAGTACACAGTAAGGACAACACAGTAACGCTTTCACTAGGCTCTAAGGCAACAAGATCCGGCAGGGGAGTGCAGGGGCAGAGGTCAGATATAGTCTGGGAGCAGGTGGAAGCCAATTAAGCTAATTGGGCCAGGCACCAATCATTGGTGCACTGGCCCTTTAAGTCTCAGGGAGCTGGCGCGCGCGCGCCCTAGAGAGCGGAGCCGCGCGCGCCAGCACATGACAGCAGGGGACGGGAACGGGTAAGTGACCTGGGATGCGATTCGCGAGCGGGCGCGTCCCGCTGTGCGAATCGCATCCCCGGCGGCCATGACAGTGCAGCGCTCCCGGTCAGCGGGACCGACCGGGGCGCTGCGGAGAGAGAGACGCCGTAAGCGCTCCGGGGAGGAGCGGGGACCCGGAGCGCTAGGCGTAACAATGGCTCTGTTCAGATTAGATTTAAGCCTAGACGCGTTTCAGGGTGCTTAGAGACGACCCCTTCCTCAGTAGGCAAGTTGTGTAGAGGATAATAAATTCAATTCCTCTATATATAGTGGGTCCACATGTGTTTCTGATAAATAGAATAAATTCAACCTGTGGAGTGGACTCGGTAATAAAAACCTGGTTAGTGGAATCATCAACAGAGCAGGGTCATCCAAATGATAAATAAATACAACTCTTATCTTTTTTTGTATCACAAATGATACATGGATACTTTTTAATATGTAGAATATTGCAATTCGTGCTTACTGACACAATGTGTTGTGAGCTGGTGTCTACTACCAATAAACGCTGCGGGTTTCAACATACCAGTTCACACGCATGGATATTAATTCAATGGTAATAAAGAAAGTTACATGTGGTTTAGGACATAGAGAATGATAGTGTTGGGAAAATACTGTGAAGTTGTGTGACTAAGTGGTGTGGGTAGATAAAGTGTCATTTAGTGAAGCGTATTGATAGGGAATAAAGAAGAAAGGTGAGGCGTAGATGTAAAACAAAAAAATGAAAATAGATATAACGTGAATGGAACTCCGGTTGTGATGGAATGCTAAGTGGTAGTATGAAAGATAGTATGGGAAAAGATGTGATTGAGTGCGCGAATAAAGATAAAAATAAATGTAAAAAAAAAGGTAAAGATAATAATAATGATGATGATGAAAATAATAATAAAAATAATAATGAATAAGGGTAAAAGTGCAAGACTGGGGATAAAAATATATAAGAAGTGTAGAAATAAAAATAAAAATAGAAATAAAAATGAAAATAAAAATGTGTGTGAATAAAAATAAAGATATAAATAAATATAAATGAAGATAAAAAAAATATATAAAAAAATGGGAAAAAAAAAAAAATGAAAAATTAAATAAAGAATAAAAAATAAATAATAAAAAATAAATTTATTTTCATTCTTATCATCCTTCAATTTGTTATTTTATTTATTATCTATTATAATATTTAATTTTTTGTTCATTTTTTATTTTTTTATATTTTATCTTTATTTTTATTCTTTATCTCTTTATTTTTTATTTTTTTCATTTCTATATTCTGTTTTTTATTTTTTATATTTTGTTTATTTTTTATTTTATTTTTTATTATTTATTTTTTATTCTTTATTTTATTTTTTATTTTCATTTTTATTTTTATTCACACATATTTTCATTTTTATTTTTATTTCTGTCCGGGCATGCTGAGAGTTGTAGTTTTGCCACAGCTGGAGACACCCTGGTTGGAAAACACTGTTTTAAGGGGATTCCACAAAATTTGTCCTCTGTAAATAGTTACTTCAAATATGACAATTCAATAAAACAGCAACTATGGTTCGTTATGGGGAATGAGTCATCTCCCGATCCCACACATAGGCATATGTTTGTGTTCTATAAATGGCTGACACCGTGACATTCTTGTTGCTATGAGAAATAAATTACAGCAAATCCAGGTCTACAAGGTTATGAATATCCAGAGGTCTCAGATGATAAAAATATAAAGTACAAACAAAGGAGAGTGTGCAGCATCAGCAAAGCAGGTAAAACGTCCACTTTATTGAGGCATCAGGATAAAACAGATACACAGGAGCGTAGTTGCCTACGCGTTTCGGGTTGTGGCGCCCTTAGTCATGGCATAAAACAAAGTACCACCATAACATTTATATATGCCAATAATAGGTCACATGATTGTTACACGTGTATACTATAAAAAAGCTTAACGTCTCAAGGACGTAGGGCGTACCTGTATGCCCTACCCCAGTTCCGGTATTTAAAATGGGGTCACGCCGTGACCCCGCGTCATACCTGGTCAGTCCCGGCGGCTAACGGTAGCTGGGACCCTGGGCTAATACCGTGTGGCACCGATCGTTGTGCCGCGTGCTATTAACCCTTTAAACACGGTGATCAAAGTTGAAATGAAAGTGAAAGCCTCCCGGCAGCTCAGTCGGGCTGATCTGGAATATCACGATAAAATCGCGATGTCCCGTTCAGCTAGCACGCAAGCGGAGGTCCCCTTACCTTGCTCCGTTGTGTCCTGTGAGCTACAGGCTTGAGCAATCAACCCCCTATAACACTGATCCATGCAAAGCTATGGCTTTGCAGGGATCAGTGTAAAAGATCAGTGTGTGCAGTGTTATAGGTCCCTATGGGAGCTATAGCACTGCAAAAAAAAAAGTGAAAAAAAAAGTTAATAAAGGTCATTTAACCCCTTCCCTAATAAAAGTTTGAATCACCCCCCTTTTCCCAATAAAAAAAAAACTGTAAATAAAAATAAACATATGTGGTATCGCCGCGTGCGTAAATGTCCGAATTATAAAAATATATTGTTAATTAAACCGCACAGTCAATGGCGTATGCGCAAAAAAATTATGAGGTCCAAAATTGCGTATTTTTGGTCACTTTTTATATCATGAAAAAATTAATACAAAGCGATAAAAAAAAGTCAGATCAATACAATAACCGCTAAAAACTTCAGATTACAGCGCAAAAAATGAGCCCTCATACCGGCCCGTACGTGGAAAAATAAAAAGTTTATAGGGGTCAGAAGAAATTTTCCTGCATGTAGTTATGATTTTTTTTCAGAAGTGCGACAAAATCAAACCTACATAAGTAGGGGATCATTTTTACCGTATGGACCTACAGAATAAAGATCAGGTGTCATTTTTACCAAAAAATGCACTGCGTAGGATTCTCTATTGAGGAGGAGCCTTCTCATATCCCCCCCCCCCCTCGAATGGGTCTTTTGATCTTCTCTATGCCCATCACTCATAGTGAATTTACATTACCACCATGGATATCCCCAAAATATTTAGAGAGTGCAGATATATAGGGATTAAATGGTCACTCTCATTAAAACTAATTTTTGCTATTGCACTCCTTATGGTAAATAAAAAAAAATTCTAATATACTTTGTTTAAAAAAAAAAAATGAAGTTTTCTATGTTTTATTTGTGCTTAAAAAAGCTCCAGAGCACATTTTCCCCCATCTCATACACAGACTTAGGACCAAAGCCCAAACACAGGAAGTGCAGCCTGGAGTGCTGAGGGGGGGGGGGGGGGGGGGTGTCCAACCAACAACATATGGCAGTTAAGTGTGAGAGGAGCTATGATTGGATGAGGCTGGACACACACCCCTCAGCACTCCAGGCTGCACTTTCTGTCTTTGGGCTTCGGTCCTAAGTCGGTGTATGAGTTGGGGGAAATGTGCTCTTGAGCTTTTTTAAGCACAAATAAAACATAGAAAACATTTTTTTAAACAAAGTATATTAGAATTTTTTTTTATTTACCACAAGGAGTGCAATAGCAAAATTTAGTTTTTATGAGAGTTACCCTTTAAATGTAAGTTGGTTTTTAGAAACCGATATGTGCCTGCGTATACTTGTTTTCAGGGTATTTGAGGTGCAGCCTACATACTAACAATGACATGTTTCACAGGAAGCTAAATAAATAATATTTTTAGAATTGCAGTTGCATAGGGAGGTATTTATGAACAGATTTATGTGTTTTTTTTCTCATAATTTTAGTTAAATTCTTTGGCGCGGTGTCTTTTTGCACCAAAGTTTGCCACATTCTCTCCACTGTCACTTTTTAAAATTTGCTCAAAATCACACGGTCCTGTGTGTGATTTTTACTTTGGTCAGTAATTCATCATTTGCGCCAATCGATCTTTGGCGCAATTTTACGCCTTTAGGGTTTTTTGGGGGCGCAATTCACCGCCAAGAAATTTTGTACGTGGAAAACACACATAGCACTGTCAGAAAATGAAAAGGCGTCAAAATACATAAAAAAATATGTTTTTTGTGAAAGCAGCGACGCCTCCGGGGCTGCGAAAACTTCAGAAGCTAATAACTATTGGAAGGATTAAGATTTTTTAATAGAAGTAATTTACAAATCTGTTTAACTTTCTGGAGCCAGTTAATATATATAAAAAAGTTTTGGCCTGGAATACCCCTTTAATAAATACCCCCCATGGTCCCTAATACAAAAAGACCTACCATTGGCATATGACTGGAATTCTTCCATATGGTTCCATGTGGTGCATACTCTATGGGGGAAATTTATTAAAACCTGTCCAGAGGAAAAGTTGCACAGTTGCCCATAGCAACCAATCAGATCACTGCTTTCATTTTGCAGAGGCCTTGTTAAAAATGAAAGCATCGATCTGATTGGTTGCTATGGGCAACTCAGCAACTTTTCCTCTGGACAGGTTTTGATAAATCTCCCCCTATGTCCACACTTCCAGTTACCTACATGTTGTAGCCAAATATGTTCACTGGATGTCTTTTTTATGTTGCTGTTACACACACTGGGAGAAAGGATGGAACCCAAAGATGGTCCCTTCTTGGACACCATTTTAAAATGGTCTCAAATTACCAATAATGGCATCTTGCTGTAGTACGGGTAGATATTTCCCCATGATACTACCTGTGATACGGTTTACTATACTGTGTAATGAAGAACGGAGGATTAGTTTTACCGTGCTGTTTTATAGGTTCATATTCCACTTTATTATGAATAATAAGATCACGGCTGAAGTATTGTAGTACTTATATTCTTGTATATAGGAGGCAGTATTATAGTAGTTATATTCTTGTATATAGGAGGCAGTATTATAGTAGTTATATTCTTGTATATAGGAGGCAGTATTATAGTAGTTATATTCTTGTATATAGGAGCAGTATTATAGTAGTTATATTCTTGTATATAGGGAGCAGTATTATAGTAGTTATATTATTGTATATAGGGAGCAGTATTATAGTAGTTATATTCTTGTATATAGGAGCAGTATTATAGTAGTTATATTCTTGTATATAGGAGCAGTATTATAGTAGTTATATTCTTGTATATAGGAGCAGTATTATAGTAGTTATATTCTTGTATATAGGAGCAGTATTATAGTAGTTATATTCTTGTATACAGGAGCAGTATTATAGTAGTTATATTCTTGTATACAGGAGCAGTATTATAGTAGTTATATTCTTGTATACAGGAGCAGTATTATAGTAGTTATATTCTTGTATATAGGAGCAGTATTATAGTAGTTATATTCTTGTATATAGGAGCAGTATTATAGTAGTTATATTCTTGTATATAGGGGCAGTATTATAGTAGTTATATTCTTGTATATAGGGAGCAGTATTATAGTAGTTATATTCTTGTATATAGGAGCAGTATTATAGTAGTTATATTCTTGTATATAGGAGCAGTATTATAGCTGTTATATTTTATATAGGAGCAGTATTATAGTAGTTATAGTCTTGTATATAGGAGCAGTATTATAGTAATTATATTCTTGTATATAGGAGCAGTATTATAGTAGTTATATTCTTGTATATAGGAGCAGTATTATAGTAGTTATATTCTTGTATATAGGGGCAGTATTATAGTAGTTATATTCTTGTATATAGGAGCAGTATTATAGTAGTTATATTCTCGTATACGGGAGCAGTATTATAGTAGTTATGTTCTTGTATATAGGAGCAGTATTATAGTAGTTATATTCTTGTACATAGGAGCAGTATTATAGTAGTTATATTCTTGTATATATGGGCAGTATTATAGTAGTTATATTCTTGTATATAGGAGCAGTATTATAGTAGTTATGTTCTTGTATATAGTAGCAGTATTATAGTAGTTATATTCTTGTACATAGGAGCAGTATTATAGTAGTTATATTCTTGCATATATGGGCAGTATTATAGTAGTTATATTCTTGTATATAGGAGCAGTATTATAGTAATTATATTCTTGTATATAGGAGCAGTATTATAGTAGTTATATTCTTGTAAATAGGAGCAGTATTATAGTAGTTATAGTCTTGTATATAGGAGCAGTATTATAGTAATTATATTCTTGTATATAGGAGCAGTATTATAGTAGTTATATTCTTGTATATAGGAGCAGTATTATTTTAGTTATATTCTTGTATATAGGAGCAGTATTATAGTAGTTTTATTCTTGTATATAGGGAGCAGTATTATAGTGGTTATAGTCTTGTATATAGGGGGCAGTATTATAGTAGTTATATTCTTGTATATAGGAGCAGTATTATAGTAGTTATATTCTTGTATATAGGGAGCAGTATTATAGTAGTTATAGTCTTGTATATAGGGGGCAGCATTATAGTATAGTAAAGTATTGCAGCACTGCTAAGACTGATCGCTATGGAAATCACCGGGCTGCTGATCACTGATTATTTTACCACAGTCTTAGTTATGTTTTTATTATTCTGACATCTGGTAGAACATACTGGACCATATAGTTGAACATTATGATGTTCTGTCCACCCTGGATGATTATTATCCAGCGTGCGTTCTCGTTTGTACAGTTTCCTCCCCTGTATTTAGCTGGAGAGCCTCCATATATCATCTGTATACATCCTTCCATTGCAGCCCCTTTCCATTCCATATATCAGTCATGTTAATCAGCAGCCGTCATTGCCGCTTGTCAGCTCATCATCTTAAGTGTCTCTCACCAATGGGGTCCAACAGCATCTGTGTCTGCAAATGAAATGAGCCCTGATTTGCATATTTAATTATGCTAATGTAAGGGGCTCAGTGTCACTACCGCATCGAGAATAGCGCATCCCTGCAAGCAAATTACTTTTGTTCTCCAACTTGGACATTAACACAATAATAACGTCAATTTAGTAAATTGATGTAAAGAGATCTGGACATGAAAAATGCATACGGGGAGTTGTAGTTGTAAACTGCTGGAGAGTCACATGTTGGGCACCACTGGGGTATAGCTGGGCACATATGATAAATATTGATACTTAAAGGCATTATCCACCATAAGGTGATTTTAGTACGTACCTGGCAGACAGTACTGGACATGCTGAGGAAGGATCTGCGCTTGTTTTGGCTAAATAGCCGTGTTGTGAGATTACCATTATGTTATGGCTATTTTTTTTATGAACTGGCTATTTCCTGTTGGAGTTCCCCCTCCAACTACAAGTCCCATAATTCCTTGTTTGTAAGTGTGAGGTCACGTTTTCCCCTCCCACACATCAGTCACCCCACCCATTGAAGCACACATGTGCTCCGTTCAATGCAATGACCAGTGTTTTCTAACCAGGGTGCCTTCAGCTGTTGGAAAACTACAATTCACTGATGAATGATCTCCCTGCCACCCAGCGGTCGCTCCACCTATGGAAGCAAAGACAGGCTCCTTTCATCACCTGACTAGTGATGTAATGTCTTGGGCCCACTGCAACCTGGGAAAACCTGAGACGACTCATTTTGTATGCTGTTAAAAATTTACATTGGGGCAAAAATCACAGAAGAATGGCGAGACCACCATAAAACACAGATACAGGCACCATATTATGAACTACACTAACTTTACAGCCCCTGTAGCATAGTCAAATAAAAAAATCTCTGAATACCCCTTTAAGTCATTAAATGTAAAAATAATAAAATCTGCATAAAATATTCAGAACTTTGCTATTCATGTTATTAAGTGGATATCACCAGCAAGTACTACTCCTGATAGGCTTTGGTGCATCTTAACCCCTTAAGGACCAGGGGTTTTTCCGTTTTTGCACTTTCGTTTTTTCCTCTTTACCTTTACAAAATCATAACCCTTTCAATTTTGCACCTAAAAATCCATATGATGGCTTATTTTTTGCGCTACCAATTCTACTTTGTAATGACATCAGTCATTTTACCCAAAAATCTAAATGGAAATGGAAAAAAAATCATTGTGAGACAAAAATAAAAAATAAAACGCCATTTTGTAACTTTTGGGGGCTTCTGTTTCTACGCAGTAAATTTTTCGGTAAAAATGACACCTTATCATTATTCTGTAGGTTCATACGATTAAAATGATACCCTACTTATAGAGGTTTGATTTTGTCGTACTTCTGAAAAAAATCATAACTACATGCAGGAAAATGTATACATTTAAAATTGTCATCTTCTGACCCCTATAACTTTTTTATTTTACTGCGCATGGTGCGGTATGAGGGCTCATTTTTTGCGCCGTGATCTGAAGTTTTTAGCGGTACCCTTTTTGTATTCATCGGTCTTTTTGATCACTTTTTATTCATTTTTTCATGATATAAAAAGTGACCAAAAATACTCTATTTTGGACTTTGGCGTACGCCATTGACCGTGCGGTTTAATTAACAATATATTTTTATAATTCAGACATTTCTGCACGCGGCGATACCACATATGTTTATTTTTAAATGGGAAATGGGGGGTGATTCAAACTTTTAATAGGGGAGGGGTTAAATGATCTTTTTTCACTTTTTTTTGCAGTGTTATAGCTCCCATAGGGCGCTATAACACTGCACACATTGATCTTTTACATTGATCAGTGGTTTCTCATAGGAAACCAGTGATCGATGATTCTGCCGCTTGACTGCTCATGCCTGGATCTCAGGCGCTGAGCAGTCATTCGGTGATCGGACACCAGGAGGCAAGGTAGGAGACCCTCCTAATGTCCTACAGCTGTTTGGGACACCGTGATTTCGCCACGGCGATCCCGAACAGCTCCCTGAGCTAACCGGCATGGTTTCACTTTCACTTTAGACGCAGCGTTCAACTTTGAACGCCGCGTCTAAAGGGTTAATAGCGCGCAGCACCGCAATCACTGCCGCACGCTATTAGCCACGGGTCCCGGCCGTTGTTAGAGGCCCCACGTTATAGAAAGGGAAAGGACTCAGGACGTACCGGTACGTCCTTGGTCCTTAAGGGGTTAAAGGGGTACTCCGGTAAAAAACTAATTTATTTTTTTTTTTCAAATCAACTGGTGCTAGAAAGTTAAACAGATTCGTAAATTACTTCTGTTTAAAAATCTTAATCCTTCCAGTACTTATCAGCTGCTGTATGCTTCACAGGAAGTGCTTTTCTTTTTGAATTTCCTTTTTGTCTGACCACAGTGCTCTCAGCTGACACCTCTGTCGAGAGGATCGAGCATGACAAAGGGCTTCAATGCACATGATAGAGCATGATGACAGATAAATAAGTGGGGATAACTGGGTTCTCATAGCAGCCAAATGGTCGGCCACAATGGGACATATTCCTTTGTAGAGTCCCCCTTTAAATTCTTTTGTTAAAGGGTTATTCCATTGAAAACAAAAACAAACATTTCATATTAACTGGCTCCAGAAAGTTAAACAGATTTATAAATTACTTATATTAAAAAAATCGTAATCCTTCCACTACTTATCAGCTGCTGAAGTTGAGTTAAACAGATTTGTAAATTACTATTTTACAATCTTAACCCTTCAAGCACTTATAAGCTGCTGTATGCTCCACAGGAAGTTCTTTTCTTTTTGAATTTCCTTTCTGTCTGACCACAGTGCTCTCTGCTGACACATCTGTTCATGTCAGGAAATGTCCAGAGCAGGATAGGTTTCCTATGGGGATTTGCTCCTGCTCTGGACAGTTCCGGACATGGACAGAGGTGTCAGCGGAGAACACTGTGGTCAGACAGAAAGAACTTCCTCTGGAACATACAGCAGCTGATAAGTACTGGAAGAGTTAAGATTTTTAAATAGACGTAATTTACAAATCTGTTTAACTTTCTGGCAATAGTTAATAATAAAAAAAAAAAAGTTCTCCAGTGGAGTACCCCTTTAAACAGATTTGTAACTTACTTCTATTTAAAAATCTTAATCCTTCCAGTACTTATCAGATGCTGTATGCTCCACATCAAGTTGTGTAGTTCTTTCCAGTCTGACCACAGTGCTCTCTGCTGACACCTCTGTCTGTGTCAGGAACTGTCCAGAGTAGGAGCAAATCCCCATAGCAAACTTCTCCTGCTCTGGACAGTTCCTGAGACAAACAGAGGTGTCAGCAGAGAGCACTGTTGCCAGACAGAAAAGAACAACTCAACTTCAGCAGCTGATAAGTACTGGAAGGATTAAGATTTTGTAATAGAAGTAAATAGATTGATAAATTTGTTTAACTTTCTGGAGCCAGTTGATATAATAAAATAAAAATAAAATGTTTTTTTTTACTGGAATACCCCTTTAAAGGGGTACTCCGCCCCTAGACATCTTATCCCCTATCCAAAGGATAGGGGATAAGATGTCAGATCGCCGCGGTCCCACTGCTGGCGAGCCCTGGGATCCCCGCTGCGGCACCCCGCTATCATTACAGCACAGAGCGAGTTCGCTCTGTGCGTAATGACGGGCGATACAGGGGACGGAGCAGCGTGACGTCATGGCTCCGCCCCTTGTGACATCACGGCCCGGCCCCTTAATACAAGTCTATGGGAGGGGGCGTGACGACCGCCACGCCCCCCCCCCATAGACTTGTATTGAAAGGGGCGGGCCGTGACGTCACGAGGGGTGGAGCCGTGACGTAACGATGCTCCGGCCCCTGTACTGCCCGTCATTACGTGCAGAGCGAACTCGCTCTGTGCAGTAATGATAGCGGGGTGCTGCAGGAGCGATCAACGGGGTCCCCAGCAGCGGGACCCCGGCGAACTGACATCTTATCCCCTTTCCTTTGGATAGGGGATAAGATGTCTAGGGGCGGAGTACCCATTTAAGTATGCATACCACAGGCAAGCTCGCAATGGTGGGTCGCGTGTCATTACTTAATAATATATCTGTTATCTATTTATCCTCTAATGGTCTGTAAAGTATATACCTCTCACTGCCATTGATGGTGATGGACCAGGTGTTGATGTAAAATAGTGACGCGTCCTGTGATTCCTGTCCATGGGTGGGCAGCGTCCCGCTGCCCACCCATGGCCAGGAATCACAGGACGCGTCACAATTAACATCAACACCTGGTCCTATGGTGTAAAATAAACAACAATTATCCAGAAGGACGCGGGTAATTACAGGGGCGTCATGGCTGGGGGTGGGCAGATTTACAGCACAACACCCTCTGTTGGCAGCGTCCCATCTCTAACCATGATGGAGACTTCCAATTACACATTGGCCCGTTGGCAGCTGGCACACCGTAGCAGAATATTTCTCTCTATAGCCGAGTTCTCCGCCAGGTGACACCTGATACTATTGCCATATAAAAGCGCCAGCCCGGTGCTTCTGTTATCACGGTCAACGCATTGACTTGTAAAACAAATTGCTGAAGAGTCGTCTCTGGTGGCGCCGCTCCCAGTTAGATGGATTGGTTCTAGATGGGAGTGAGAGATAGCAGGCGGCCCCCTCCGTACAGAAGGGGATATTGCTTTACTGATTCATTATTTCTATTTTCTTCTCCAGGAATGTCAGCGGGATTATTGTCTCCTTAAGTAAATGGCCCCTTTCTCTTCATCTATGGCCTTGAGCTGCCAATAACTTTTGCTGATCGATGGGGTCCTAGGTTTGAACCGTAAGCAATCCCACTTTTATGGTGTTACATAAGTCTGGGTTATAAATGTGTAAAGCCCGAACAAAATCCTTTAAAGGGGTACTCTGCCCCTAGACATCTTATCCCTTATCCAAAGGATAGGGGATAAGATGTCTGATCGCTGTAGTCCCGGCGCTGGGGACCCCCGCGTTCTTGGCTGCGGCACCCCAGACATCCGTGGCATGGAGTGAACTTCTCTCCGCAATCTCCCTGTGGCACCCAGTGTTTGTTTAGAGCGTCGGGTGCAGCGCTGGAGGCTCGTGACGCCACACCCATGCCCCGCTCTTGACGTCAAGGCCACACACCCTCAATGCAAGTCTATGGGAGGGCCTTCATGCCCCCTCCCATAGACTTGCATCGAGGGTGTGGCCATGACATCACGAGCAGGCACAGGTGTGGCGTCACGAGCCTCCAGCGCTGCACCCGACGCTCTAAACAAACACTGGGTGCCACAGGGAGATTGCACGGGGTCCCAAGCAGCAGGAACCCCTGTGATCAGACATCCTATGGCGGAAAATCGTTTGCGTAGGGGGTAATATAATGTCATAATAGCAATTTGTAGGTTTCCTCACCTGGTCGAGTTGTGTGAGACACAACTGCTATATGCGCGTAGGTAATAGAGTGGCGCTGCTTCCCGGAGACGGCGTTAGGAAGATCCACAGCCGATTTGTATAAGGCAAAAAAATCTTGAAAAAGCCGGGTTGTAGTGCAAACCACACGAACATCTGCTGGTTAGGTGCAAAGTTTCTTTATTTAAGCCAGACAACAACGCATTTCGAGGCAGCAGTGCCTCTTCATCAGGTAAAAGGCTTGTGTACAGACACTGAGACAAGCGTCCTTTTTATACACAGTGATATTGGCGCCAAGTTGTGTAACAGAATAAGCCACGCCCACTGGGCGGGCAGGAAATACATCATACAGGGAGAGGTCATAGATAAAAGACCACATAGCATGAAAAAAAAACATAAGAAACAAACATATATAGATGTCCTCTATTTAAAACATGTTGTTTATTAAAATTTGGTGGAATATTAGGGAGAACTGGTACTCCTTTGAGTGCTAGCATGGAGAGCGGGGCTTCCGCAGTCAGTGCGGTTATGCTCATCAGCCCGATGTCACTCGGAGCCTGGTGCGCATGCGCCAACTGGAAAAGTTACAAGTGTGCATGAGAATTATAGAGAATGGAGTGCAGAGCCAGGTAAATAGATGGGACAATTTAGTATTTGAAATAAAGTGGAATAAAATAGATGCGGATTGGAATGAAAATAAGGAGGTAATCACTTATAGAAACTGGTATGAAGAAAAATACAGGGCTAAAATGACATGAATGGCGCGGGTATGTGCACTGAGGGAAAATGTGGAATATATAAACCATGAGAATGAGTGATGTGAATGAATAGGTGATGGTGGACTAAAAATGGGGGCTAAATTGTAGCCCCAAGGGTATGGCAGGCTGAGGGGGAAAATTAGATGGCAATTCATATATAAAAAAAATGGAAATAAAGAATTAAAAGATTGGATTTGGAATGGTAAAACCATAAAAATTGTAGTAAAGAAGACATTTTTAGGAACTGTGAGGCATAATCAGAGAGAGAATATAAAGTTGCATAAAAAAAAACACATACTAATGCAAATAACGACATGCTAAAAAATAAAGGTAATGGAGAAAACAACAGCTAGAGGCACCTAACCAAAAACACCTGAAGCAATCAGTAGGATGTATAGAAAAACGACAACCAAAAGTCACAGCGGTTCAAAAAATAAAGCGTCTGAGATGAGTGGTGGTGCAAAGGAATCCAGAGAGTAAATAATGAAACAACACAGAGGAAAAAGTCCAGCAGCTCACCGCAAACGACGCTCAGTAATAGCCGCCATGGATGTCCGGGATCTTGCGGGAAGCTCAGAGGCTACAAACTGGTGAGTTTCGTGCAATCAGCACTTCTTCCGGCCTCATAGCGCGAAACTCACCTGGGCCGGAAGAAGTGCTGACTGCGCGAAACTCACCGGGCCGGAAGAAGTGCTGATTGCACGAAACTCACCGGGGCCGGAAGAAGTGCTGATTGCACAAAAGTCACCGGGGCCGGAAGAAGTGCTGATTGCGCGAAACTCACCGGGCCGGAAGAAGTGCTGATTGCACGAAACTCACCGGGGCCGGAAGAAGTGCTGATTGCACGAAACTCACTGGGGCCGGAAGAAGTGCTGATTGCACGAAACTCACCGGGGCCGGAAGAAGTGCTGATTGCGCGAAACTCACTGGGGCCTGAAGAAGTGCTGATTGCGCGAAACTCCCCGGGGCCGGAAGAAGTGCTGATTGGGTGAAACTCACCGGGGCAGGAAGAAGTGCTGATTGTGCGAAACTCACCGGGGCCGGAAGAAGTGCTGATTGTGCGACACTTACCGGGGCCGGAAGAAGTGCTGATTGCACAAAACTCACCGGGGCCTGAAGAAGTGCTGATTGCGCGAAACTCACCAGGGCCGGAAGAAGTGCTGATGGCACGAAACTCAACGGTTTGCAGCCTCTGAGCTTCCCGCAAAATATAAGACATCCATGGTGGCCGCTATTACTGAGAGTCGTTTGTGGTGAGTTGCTGGACTTTTTCTCTGTGTTATTTCATCAAACAACGACATGCACACATTAATAATGAAGGTTTGGGAAGAATGGTGGTGATGGATAAATGAATGATGATAAATTTACATGAATAAATAAATATATTAATTGAGTAAAAGGAGTCAGGGTGGGCATAGTACTCAGTATGTGAATAGACGGTTAGGGGGTGCTGCCGGATAGAATCCATGCCTTCATTGAGGCCTCTGGGGGACAACGTGTTGAGCTAATATATCCAGAAGGATTCACGTTGTTGTCCGGCTTAAATGAAGAAACTTTGCACCTAACCAGCAGATGTTCGTGTGGTTTGCACTACAACCCGGCTTTTCCAAGATTTATTTGCCTTACTACTGGGGTGACACACTGTAACAAACCTCCTCCTCATGTAATCACCTTACTACTGGGATGACACACTGTAACAAACCTCCTCCTCGTGTAATCTCCTTACTACTGGGGTGACACACTAGAAAAACATCCTCTTCATGTAATCTCCTTACTACTGGGGTGACACACTGTAACAAACCTCCTCCTCGTGTAATCTCCTTACTACTGGGGTGACACACTGTAACAAACCTCCTCCTCGTGTAATCTCCTTACTACTGGGGTGACACACTGTAACAAACCTCCTCCTCATGTAATCTCCTTACTACTGCACACTGTAACAAACCTCCTTCTCGTGTAATCTCCTTACTACTGGGGTGACACACTGTAACAAACCTCCTCCTTGTGTAATCACCTTACTACTGGGGTGACACACTATAACAAACCTCCTCGTGTAATCTCCTTACTACTGGGGTGACACACTGTAACAAACCTCCTCCTCATGTAATCTCCTTACTACTGGGGTGACACACTGTAACAAACCTCCTCCACATGTAATCTCCTTACTACTGGGGTGACACACTGTAACAAACCTCCTCCTCATGTAATCTCCTTACTACTGGGGTGACACACTGTAACAAACCTCCTCCTCATGTAATCTCCTTACTACTGGGGTGACACACTGTAACAAACCTCCTCCTCATGTAATCTCCTTACTACTGGGGTGACACACTGTAACAAACCTCCTCCTCATGTAATCACCTTACTACTGGGGTGACACTGTAACAAACCTCCTCCTCATGTAATCTCCTTACTACTGGGGTGACACACTGTAACAAACCTCCTCCTCATGTAATCTCCTTACTACTGGGGTGACACTGTAACAAACCTCCTCCTCATGTAATCACCTTACTACTGGGGTGACACACTGTAACAAAACTCCTCCTCATGTAATCTCCTTACTACTGGGGTGACACACTGTAACAAACCTTCTCCTCATGCTGCTGACTGTGCCAGTGGTTTGGGTGCTGGTCCAACTTCCTTGCAGCAGGCAGAGCGGCCCCCCCATCAAGAGGGTGCTCCAGGCGGCTGACTATATTGCCTATAAGCAGTAAAAGACAGGGATATTTGGACCATCAAAATGGTGTTCAACCTTGGGCGAGCTCGCTTAAAGGGGGAACATTTTTTTTTAAATCAACCGGAGCCAGAAAATTATACATATATGTAAATGACTGCTATTTGATAATCTTAATCCTTCCAGTACTTATCAGCTGCTGTATACTACAGAGGAAGTTGTGTAGTTCTTTCCAGTCTGACCACAGTGCTCTCTGCTGCCACCTCTGTCCATGTCAGGAACTGTCCAGTGAGGAGATTTGCTATGGGGATTCACTCCTACTCTGGACAGTTCCTGACACGGACAGAGGTGGCAGCAGAGAGCACTGTGGTCAGACTGGAAAGAACTACCCAACTTCCTCTGGAGCATACAGCAGCTAATAAGTACTGGAAGGATAAAAAAAATTATATATAAGTTATTTACAAATCTGTCTAACTTTCTTTACATGTACAACTATGAATATGTCCTTAGCAGGGGGGACTCACAGGTAATGTAGGGACCCAGACATTGTCAGAGACTGGAGAGTTATAATGTTGCGTACACAGAGATCCAATACAACTCCAATTATCGGCATCAATACAACCGCGGCAGAACAGCGGCGAGGCATCTGTGCCCTGTGCTGTTTGTCTCCTAGCAAACAAAAGGTGGGAAAAAAAACAACTCGACAAAAGATGCTTCAAGGCTACAAACATAGCGAATCATAGTGAAGACTGAAAACATTCCAGACGGTAAAGGTTAAAATTACAATATTTCTGACACCGCACGGTGATGAGGAGCCACACAACAATGCAGCGTCGGGATCCAAATATAGCAATGACAGGACAAAGGTCCTTCTAACTCGGTGTTTCCCAACCAGTGTGCCTCCAGCTGTTGCAAAACAGCTCCCAGCATGGGCAGACATTTATTTATTTATTTTACACTTTTTTTTAGTCCCCTCATGGGACTTGTATGAGCAACCCTTCCATTGCTTATACAGATCAATGTTCTGGTATAGTACTGTACAATGTTTCCCAATCAGCGTCCCTCCAGCTTTTGCACAACCACAACTCCCAGCATGGCCAGATATTTATTTATTTATTTTAACACTTTTTTAGTCTCCTCATGGCACTTGTATGAGCAATCCTTCCATTGCTTACACAGATCAATGTAATAGTACAATGTTTCCCAATCAGTGTCCCTCCAGTATTTGCAAAACTACAACTCCCAGCATGCCCAGACAGCCTTCGGCTGGACTTGGCACCAAAATGCGTCTGCGGCATGCACCTGATGTTCCATGTGCACCTGATAAAATCTCACGGGACTCTGGGACTTGTATGAGTAACCCTTCCATTGCTTATACAGTTCAATGTTCTGGTATAGTACTGTACAATGTTTCCCAATCAGCATCCCTCCAGCTTTTGCAAAACCACAACTCCCAGCATGGCCAGATATTTATTTATTTATTTTTTTAACACTTTTTTTGTCCCCTAATGGGACTTGTATGAGCAATCCTTCCATTGCTTACACAGATCAATATTATAGTACAATGTTTCCCAATCAGTGTCCCTCCAGTATTTGCAAAACTACAACTCCCAGCATGCCCAGACAGCCTTCGGCTGTCTGGGCATGCTGGGAGTTGTAGTTTTGCAACAGCTGGAGGCACACTGGTTGGAAATCATTGCTCTGACTGGACCTGGCACCAAAATGCATCTGCGGCATGCACCTGATGTTCCATGTGCACCACCTGATAAAATCACTGCAGGTTTGATAGATGCACTGCAGGTTCTAAGATGCGTCCGTCCAACCCTTTATACAGGTGTATTTACTGGTGCGGAGATCCGGCCTACAGAGGAACAACCTGAATGCTGGACACTTCTCAGTGCTGCCCCTAGTGGCTCCATCAAGCACTGGTCGTAGCATACATCAAAGGTCATTATACAGTAAATTGGATATAACACTACTGACTACTGCAGTCTGTACCTATACATTATATATATATATATATATATATATATATATATATACATACATATATATATATATATATATATATATATATATATATATATATATATATATATTTATATATAGCGACAATCCAGACAGCCAATCCGGAACAAGAAAGTTTAGGTCACAGCATCAAGCAAGAAGTAGACGACTCTATAGTAGTGCAAAAAAGCTGTAATCTGTTTATTAGTTACCCAAAATGTGAAACGCTTTGGCTACATCCACCTTTTATCCAGATAGATAAAGGCTAGTATATAGTAAACGCGATATATATTATATATATATATATATATATATATATATATATATATATATATATATATAATTTTAAAAATGTTTATATATATATATATATATATGTATTTATAATATATATTATAAATATATTTAATACATCTATCTATTTATCTATCTATATACACTCACAAATATACATCCTTAAAGGGGTACACCGGTGAAAAACTATATATATATATATATATATATATATATATATATATATATTGTTTTTTTTTTTTGTTGTTGTTTTTTTAATCAACTGGTGCCAGAAAGTTAAATAGATTTGTAAATTACTTCTATTAAAATATCTTGATCCTTCTGGCACTTAGCTGCTGTATGCCCCACAAGAAGTTGTGTAGTTCTTTTCTGTCTGACCACAGTGCTCTCTGCTGACACCTCTGTCCATGTCAGGAACTGTCCCGAGCAGGAGAGGTTTTCTATGGGGATTTGCTCCTGCTCTGGACAGTTCCTGACATGGACAGAGGTGTCAGCAGAGAGCACTGTGGTCAGACTGGAAAGAACTACACAACTTTTTCTGTAGTATACAGCAGCTGATAAGTACTGGAAGGATTGAGATTTTTTTAAATATATTTTTATTTTATTTTAATTTTAACATAAAAAGGTTTCAGACCTCAAGGTGTTAAAATGAATAAATTGAAATGTAGCTGGTTAATCTAAAAAAAACTAGTTTATTAGGTTAAAGGGGTACTCCACTGCTCTGCGTTTGGAACAAACTGTTCTGAACGCTGGAGACGGCCCCGGGAGCTCTTGACCTCATAGCCCAGCCCCCTCATGATGTCACACCCCCTCAATGCAAGTCTATGGGAGGGGGCGTGACTGCCATCACGCCCCCTCCCATAGACTTGCATTGAGGGGGCGGGGCTATGACTTCACGGGCTCCCAGCGCAGGCGCCAGCTCCAGCATTTGGAACAGTTTGTTCCAAACGCTGAGCAGTGGAGTACCCCTTTAAAGGGGTGATCCCCTGGAAAACTTTTTTTAAATCAACTGGAGCCAGAAAGTTAAACAGATTTGTAAATTACTTCTATTAAAAAATCTTAATCCTTCCAGTACTTTTTAGGGGCTGTATACTAAAGAGAAATCCAAAAAAGAAATGCATTTCCTCTGATGTCATGACTACAGTGCTCTCTGCTGACCTCTGCTGTCCATATTAGGAACTGTCCAGAGCAGCATATGTTTGCTATGGAGATTTTCTCCTGCTCTGGACAGTTCCTAAAATGGACAAATATGTCAGCAGAGAGCACTGTGGTCATGACATCAGACGAAATGCATTTCTTTTTTTGGTTTCTCTTTAGTATACAGCCCCTAAAAAGTACTGAAAGGATTAAGATTTTTTAATAGAAGTGATATACAAATCTGTTTAACTTTCTGGCACCAGTTGATTTAAAAAAAAAAAAGTTTTCCACCGGAGTGCCCCTTTAACCCCTTAAGGACAGAGCCCTTTTTCACCTCTAGGACGAAGCCCTTTTTTGCAAATCTGACCACTGTCACTTTAAACATTAATAATTCTGGAATGCTTTTAGTTATCATTCTGATTCCGAGATTGTTTTTTCGTGACATATTCTACTTTAACATGGTGGTAAATTTTTGTGGTAACTTGCATCCTTTCTTGGTGAAAAATCCCCAAATTTTATGAAAAAATTTAAAATTTAGCATTTTTCTAACTTTGAAGCTCTCTGCTTGTAAGGAAAATGGATATTTTAAATATTTTTTTTTTTTTTTGGGGGATTCGCATATACAATACGTCTACTTTTTGTTTGCATCATAAAACTGACAAGTTTTTACTTTTGGAAGACATCAGAGGGCTTCAAAGTTCAGCAGCAATTTTTCAATTTTTCACAAAATTTTCAAACTCACAATTTTTCATGGACCAGTTCAGGTTTGAAGTGGATTTGAAGGGTTTTTATATTAGAAATACCCGATAAATGACCCCATTATAAAAACTGCACCCCACAAAGTATTCAAAATGACATTCAGTAAGTGTTTTAACCCTTTAGGCGTTTCACAGGAAAAGCAGCTAAGTGAAGGAGAAAATTCACAATCTTAATTTTTTACACTTGCATGTTCTTGTAGACCCAATTTTTGAAAATGTATACTTATATTTGTATCCCAATTTCTCTCGAGTAAGCACATACCTCATATGTCTATGTAAAGTGTTCGGCGGGCGCAGTAGAGGGCTCAGAAGCGAAGGAGCGACAAGGGGATTTTGGAGAGTACGTTTTTCTGAAATGGTTTTTGGGGGGCATGTCGCATTTAGGAAGCCCCTATGGTGCCAGAACAGCAAAAAAAAACACATGGCATACCATTTTGGAAACTAGACCCCTTGAGGAACGTAACGAGGGATAAAGTGAGCCTTAATACCCCACAGATGTTTCACGACTTTTGCATATGTAAAAAAATATATATATTTTTTTTCACTAAAATGTGGGTTTCCCCCCAAATTTCACATTTTTGCAAGGGTTAATAGCAGAAAAGACCCCCCAAAATTTGTAACCCCATCTCTTCTGAGTATGGAGGTACCCCATAAGTGGACCTGAAGTGCACTGCGGGCGAACTACAATGCTCAGATGAGAAGGAGGCATGTCGCATTTAGGAAGCCCCTATGGTGCCAGGACAGCAAAAAATACCCACATGGCATACCATTTTGGAAACTAGACCCCTCACAGAATGTAATGAGGGGTACAGTGAGCATTTACCCCCCACTGGTGTCTGACAGATCTTTGGAACAGTGGGCTGTGCAAAATTTTTCATTTTCACGGACCACTGTTCCAAAGATCTGTCAGACACCAGTAGGGTGTAAATTCTCACTGCACCCCTTATTACATTCCGTGAGGGGTGTAGTTTCCAAAATGGGGTCACATGTGTTTTTTTTTTTTTTTTTTGCGTTTGTCAGAACCGCTGTAACAATCAGCCACCCCTGTGCAAATCACCTCAAATGTACATGGTGCACTCTCCCTTCTGGGCCTTGTTGTGCTCCCCCAGAGCACTTTGCGCCCACATATGGGGTATCGCCGTACTCTGGAGAAATTGTGTTACAAATTTTGGGGGGCGTTTTTCCCTTTTACCTCTTGTGAAAATGAAAAGTATAGGGCAACACCAGCATGTTAGTGTAAAAATGTTTATTTTTTCACACTAACATGCTGGTGTAGACCCCAACTTTTCCTTTTCATAAGGGGTAAAAGGAGAAAAAGCCCCCCAAAATTTGTTAGGCAATTTCTCCCGAGTACGGCGATATGTGGCCCCATATGTGGCCCTAAACTGTTGCCTTGAAATACGACAGGGCTCCAAAGTGAGAGCGCCATGCGCATTTGAGGCCTGAATTAGAGACTTGCATAGGGGTGGACATAGGGGTATTCTACGCCAGTGATTCCCAAACAGGGTGCCTCCAGCTGTTGTAAAACTCCCAGCATGCTTGGACAGTCAATTGCTGTCCAGAAATGCTGGGAGTTTTTGTTTTGCAACAGCTGGAGGCTCCATCTTAGAAACACTGCCGTACAATACATTTTTCATTTTTATTGGGGAGGGGGGTGGTGGGGGGGCAGTGTACGTGTGTATGTGTAGTGTTTTACTCTTTATTTTATGTTAGTGTAGTGTAGTGTTTTTAGGTTACATTCACACTGGCGGCAGATTACACTGAGTCTCCCACTAGGAGTTTGAGCTGCGGCAGAAAATTTGCCGCAGCTCAAATTTGAAGCCGGGAACTCACTGTAATCTGCTGCCAGTGTGAATGTAGCCTGTACATTCACATGGGAGGGGGGTCAAAACTACAACTTCCAGCATGCATGCTGCTGGGAGTTGTAGTTTTGCAACAGCTGGAGGCACACTGGTTAGAAAACCGTGAGTTAGGTTCTATGACCTAACTCAGTATTTTCCAACCAGTGTGCCTCCAGCTGTTGCAAAACTACAACTCCCAGCATGTACTGATTGTGGAAGGGCATGCTGGGAGATGTAGTTATGCAATGGCTGGAGGCACGCAAGTACAACTCCCAGCATGCCAAGACAGCCTTATGCTGTTCCTGAATGCTGGGACTTGTAGTTTTGCAAGATTTAGAGGGGTTCAGGTTGTAAATCACTGTCCAGTGGTCTCAAAACTGTGGCCCTCCAGATGTTGCAAAACTACAACTCGCAGCATGCCCAGACAGCAAACTGCTGTCTGGGCATGCTGAGAGTTGTAGTTTTGCAACATCTGGAGGGCTACAGTTTGAGACCACTTAGTGATCCACAACCTGAACCCCTCTAAATATTGCAAAACTACAAGTCCCAGCATGCCCACACAGCAAACAGCTGTCTGGGCATGCTGGGGGTTGTAGTTTTGCAACATCTGGAGGGCCACGGTTTAGAGACCACTGTAAACTGTGGCCTTCCGGATGTTGCTAGGCAACAACTCACCTAGCAGGACCCGGAAGTATTGCTGCTGCCGCTGCCGCACGTGGGGGATCCCCGCATGGAGGATCGCGCTCCGGGATCCGGGATCCAGGTAAGGGACCTTTGACGCCGACCTTCCCTGAACAGTTCCCCCGTTTTGCCCGGACACGATAGGTGGGCAAAGCGGGGGAACCGAACTTTAACCCCCCCTCCCCCGGTCTGCTATCGGTCGGTCGCTCGGCCGACCAATAGCAGGGATAAGGAGGGGTGGCACCCCTGCCACCAAACTCCTATCCCTTCAGGGGGATCGAGGGTGTCTTGGACACCCCCGATCCCTCTTATTTTCCGGGTCACCGGTGACCCGTATGACCCGGAATCGCGCAGATAGCAGGTCTGAATTGACCTGCGATTTGCGCCCATCGTGGTCATGGGGGGGTCTCAGGACCCCCCTCGGCGATGAGCCGGGATGCCTGCTGTTAGATAACAGCCGTCATCCCGGCCCGATTACCGGTGACGCGGCGCTCCCGGAACCAAGCGACGTACATGTACGTCGCCGCTCGCCAAGTGACACTTCGCGGCGCCGTACATGTACGTCGCTCGTCGTGAAGGGGTTAAGCAGTGACAGCACAAGTGCCTCCATAACATTGGCGAAAGTATATTTCCTCTTCTTTTTTTTTTTTTCTTTTCTTACTTTTTAATAGGAAAGACTGACAACATCTGAATAATGGCGGATGATAATACCTGATGTCTCGTGAATGTCTGTACCATGATAAATGACGCTCCGCACTTATCAGAGGGTGGGAATATTTATCTCCTATTAATTCTCTCCTGCCGGAATAATAGAAGCGTCACAAATTACAGAGTCACAGTGACGAGGACCCTGGCACGTTCCATGCCCATCTAAGCTCACAATACCCCCTTATTAACCCAGCTGTGATTCTACCTGAGAGGCCGTATTATGTCCTATAAGAGCCCAGAATATCCATCTCATCCATATAATTTCTGTGCCTTTACCTAGAGCCTAATCATCCACAGAAGGAGGAATAATTATAGTAATAATCCTCCGTGTACGCCGAGCCGCATCTGCCCGACTCCGCTGGTAACTAATGGTATGCGCAGAGCCTGCTCGCACATTGCCGTGCATCGCTAGAGACAACACAGTGCTGCCCCCTCATGGAAATCAGGTGGACTGCACATTTAGCAATGGCTATTTTTCAATACAGTGGTCCATCAAGTTACAATATTAATCGGTTCCAGGACGACCATTGTATGTTGGGACCATTGTATGTTGAGACCAGAACTCTATGGAAACCTGGTAATTGGTTCTAAAGGCACCAAAATGTCATCCAAAAATAGGAAAAAATGAGGATTAAAGAAAAATAAGTAGAAAACTAATACAAATAAAGCAAATCCTTACATATAAAAGTAAGAAAAAGCTGCTGGAAGCTGAAATCACTGTCTATGTCAGTGCTTACCTACTAGGGTGCCTCCAGCTGTTGCAAAACTACAACTCCCAGCATGCCCGGACAGCCTTCGGCTGTCCGGGCATGCTGGGAGTTATAGTTTTGCAACAGCTGGAGGCCCCCTAGTTGGGAAACACTGGTCTATGTAGAGGACAGGAGCTTCTTCAGGGTCCTGTACAGTACACACTGTCCTAAAAAAGTAACATGGAGCCGCCCTCACCTGGTGTCCAAAGGAGCAGATAATCCTGGTACAGGTAAAGAGTACAGAACATGTAATACCTCCCTGTACTGTAGGGGGCGCTACCAGACACCAGTCAGTGCATACACTTCAGTAATACAGGTAAAGAGTACAGAACATGTAATACCTCCCTATACTGTAGGGGGCGCTACCAGACACCAGTCAGTGCATACACTTCAGTAATACAGGTAAAGAGTAGTACAGAACATGTAATACCTCACTGTACTGTAGGGGGCGCTACCAGACACCAGTCAGTGCATACACTTCAGTAATACAGGTAAAGAGTACAGAACATGTAATACCTCCCTGTACTGTAGGGGGCGCTACCAGACACCAGTCAGTGCATACAATTCAGTAATACAGGTAAAGAGTAGTACAGAACATGTAATACCTCCCTGTACTGTAGGGGGCGCTACCAGACACCAGTCAGTGCATACAATTCAGTAATACAGGTAAAGAGTAGTACAGAACATGTAATGCCTCCCTGTACTGTAGGGGGCGATACCAGACACCAGCCAGTGCATACACTTCAGTAATACAGGTAAAGAGTACAGAACATGTAATACCTCCCTGTACTGTAGGAGGTGCTACCAGACACCAGCCAGTGCATACGCTTCAGTAATACAGGTAAAGAGTAGTACAGACCATGTAATACCTCCCTGTACTGTAGGGGGCGCTACCAGACATCAGCCAGTGCATACACTTCAGTAATACAGGTAAAGAGTACAGAACATGTAATACCTCCCTGTACTGTAGGAGGTGCTACCAGACACCAGCCAGTGCATACGCTTCAGTAATACAGGTGTTTTACCAGTGAATGTCCATTCTAGTTGGTCAATTCTTCCAGCCATTGACAGGTTATGCAGATCTAAACTGTCCGTACATTGTATGTTGAGTCTGGTTTCAACTTACAATGGTCCAGAAAAGATCATTGTATGTTGAAACTATTTTATGTTGAGGCCATTGTAAGTTGAGGGAGCACTGTATATCTCATGTTCACATCACATGTTATGTCTATGTTTGTCAAATAAAACAACCTCATGATAACCTTGTTATTACAAAATTAAAGGGGTACTCCAGTGAGAAACAAATGTTTTCAAATCAACTGGTGCCAGAAAGTTCTACAGATTTGTAAATCACTTCTATGTGAAATTCTTAATCCTTCCAGTACTTCTCAGCTGCTGTATACTACAGAAGAAGTTGTGTAGTTCTTTCCAGTCTGACCACAGTGCTCTCTACTGACACCTCTGTCCATATGAGGAACTGCCCGGAGAAGGAGCAAATCCCCATAGCAAACCTCTCCTGTTCTGGACAGTTCTTGATGGACAGGGGTGGCAGCAGAGAGCACTGTGGTCAGACTGGAAAAAACTAAACAAATTTCTCTGGAGCATAAAGCAGCTGATAAGTACTGGAAGGATTAACCCCTTAAGGACCAAGGACGCACGCGTACGTCTAAGCTCCCTGGTAGTTAAGGACGTACGTCCGTGGGAAATTCGGTCCCTGCTGCACGCTGGGTGGGGACTGAACCAGGGTGACTGCTGATATCGATCAGCAGTCACCCCGCGCAAATGCCCAGGGGGGTCATGTCGGCAATCGCTGCAAATCGCTGGTGAATTCATTCCGGTGATTTGCGCCGATTCCGGGTCATGTGGGTCTATGGTGACTCGGAAAATTAGGGGGATCGGGGTTGTCCAAGACTCCCATGATCCCCCTGAAGGGATAGAAGTGAGGTGGCAGGGGTGCCACCCCTCCTATCCCAGCTATTGGTCGTATAGAAGCGACAAACAATAGCAGATCGGGGGCAAGGGGGGTTAACTTTCGGTTTCCCCGTTCTGCCCACCCACAATAGGCGGGGCAGAACGGGGAAACCGAGAGAGGAGCGGCACCGAAGATCCACTTACCCATCCGGCAGGAGCGGGTGACGGTGATCGGCGGGCGGTGATGTCGTGCGGCTGGCTCCCTGGATCCTACGGAAGCCGGTGGTCTCTAAACTGTAGCCCTCCAGGTGTTGCAAAACTACAACTCCCAGCATGCCTAGACAGCTGTTTGCTGTTTGGGCATGCTGGGATTTGGGCAGTTGGGCAATCTTGCAAAACTACAAATCCCAGCATGCCCACACAGCAGTTTGCTGTTTGGGCATGCTGGGATTTGTAGTTTTGCAACATCTGGAGGGCCACAGTTTGGAGATCACTGTGCATTGGTCTCTAAACTGTAGCTCTCCAGATGTTGCAACACTGCAAATCCCAGCATGCCCAAACAGCAAACAGCTGTCTCGGCATGCTGGGAGTTGTAGTTGCGTACCTCCAGATGTTGCATAACTACATCTTCCAACATGCCCTTCGGCAATCAGTACATGTTGGGAGTTGTAGTTTTGCAACAGGCACACTGGAGGCACACTGGTTGGAAAATACAGAGTAAGGTAACAGAACCTGAAGGTTTTCCCACCAGTGTGCCTCCAGCTGTTGCAAAAGTACAACTACCAGCATGCACCTAGAAACAGCTGGAGGTTTGCCCCCCCATGTGAATGTACGGGCAGGTTTACAGTAAGTTTCCTGCTTCAAGTATGAGCTGCGGCAAATTTTGCGCCACAGCGCAAACTCCTAGCGGGAAACTCACTGTAAACCTCCGCCCGTGCGAATGTACCCTAAAAACACTACACTACACAACACTAACACATAATAAAGGGTAAAAAACTACATATACACCCCCTTACACTTCCCCCCAATAAAAATGAAAAACGTATTGTTCGGCAGTATTTCCAAAACGGAGCCTCCAGCTGTTGCAAAACAACAACTCCCAGCATTTCCGGGCAGCCACTGACTGTCCAGGCATGCTGGGAGTTTAGCAACAGCTGGAGGCACCCTGTTTGGGAATCACTGGCTTAGAATACCCCTATGCAATCTCTAATTTAGTCCTCAAATGCGCATGGTGCTCTCTCACTTCAGAGCCCTGTCGTATTTCAAGGAAACAGTTTAGGGCCACATATGGGGTATCTCCAAACTCGGGAGAAATTGCACTAAAAATCTTGGGGGGCTTTTTCTCCTTTTACCCCTTATGAAAAGGAAAAGTTGGGGTCTACACCAGCCTGTTAGTGTAAAAAAAATAAAATGTTACACTAACATGCTGGTGTTGCCCCATACTTTTTATTTTCACAAGCGGTAAAAGGAAAAAAAGACCCAAAAAATTTGTAACGCAATTTCTCCTGAGTACGGAAATACCCCATATGTGGGCGGAAAATGCTCTGCGGGCACACAAAAAGGCTCAGGAGTGAGAGCGCACCATGTACATTTGAGGGCTAAATTGGTGACTTGCAAGGGGGTGGCTGATTTTACAGCGGTTCTGACATAAACGCAAAAAAAGAAATACCCACATGTGACCCCATTTTGGAAACTACACCTCTCATGGAACGTAACAAGGGGTATAGTGAGCCTTAACACCCCACAGGTGTTTGACGAATTTTCGTTAAAGTTGGATGGGAAAATAAAAAAAATAATGTTTTTCACTAAAATGCTGGTGTTACCCTAAATGTTTCATTTTCATAAAAGAAAATAGGAAGAAAGCCCCCCAAAAGTTGTAGCCCCATTTCTTCTGAGTAAGAACATACCCCACATGTGGATGTAAAGTGCTCTGGGGGCGAACTACAATGCTCAGAAGACAAGGAGCGCCATTGGGATTTTGAAGATAAAATTTGCCCGGAATTGAAGGCCACGTATGTTTACAAAGCCCCCATAGTGCCAGAACAGTGGACACCCCCCCCCCCCCCGTGACCCCATTTTGGAAACTACACCCCTCATGTAATGTATTAAGGGGTACAGTGAGCATTTATGCCCCACAGGTGTCTGACAGATTTTTGGAACAGTCATCAGTGAAAATGAAAAATTTTATTTTTTCCATTTGCTCAGCCCACTGTTATAAAGATCTGTCAAACGCCAGTGGGGTGTAAATACTCACTGCACCCCTTATGCACAATAGGGGCTTCCTAAATGCGATATGCCCCCCAAAAACCATTTCAGCAAAATTTGCTTTCCAAAAGCCAAATGTGACTCCTTCACCTCTGAGCATTGTAGTTTGCCCGCAGAGCATTTTACATCCTAACATGAGGTATTTCCATACTCATGAGAGATGGGGTTACACATTTTTTTTCTCATTTACACATCTGAATTTAACAAAAAGTCGTCAAACACCAGTGGGGAGTTAAGGCTCACTGGACCCCTTATTACGTGGCTTGAGGGGTGTAGCTTCTAAAATGGTATGCCATGTGGGGGGGTTTCTGCTGTTCTGGCACCATAGGGGCTTCCTCAATGTGACATGACCCCCAAAAACCATTTCAGAAAAACTCACTCTCCAAAATCCCATTGTCGCTCCTTCCCTTCTGAGCCCTCTACTGCGCCCGCCGAACACTTGACATACACATATGAGGTATTTCCTTACTCGAGAGAAATTGGGTTACCAATTTTGACATGATTTTTCTCCTTGCCAGTGTAAAAAATGAAGATTTTGAATTTTCTCCTTCACTTTGCTGCTATTCCTGTGAAACATCTAAAGAGTTAACACACTTACTGAATGTCATTTTGAATACTTTGAGGGGTGCAGTTTTTATAATGGGGTCATTTGTGGGGAATTTCTAATAAGAAAGCCCCTCAAATCCACTTCAAACCTGAACTGGTCCATAAAAAAATTCTGATTTTGAAAATTTTGTGAAAAATTGGAAAATTGCTGCTGAAATTTGAAGCCCTCTGGTGTCTTCCAAAAGTAAAAAAAGATGTAAACTATATGATGGAAATATAAAGTGGACATATTGTATATGTGAATCAATATATCATTTATTTGGAATATCTATTTTCCTTACAAGCAGAGAACTTCAAAGTTAGAAAAATGCAAAATTTTCAATTTTTTCATCAAATTTTGGAGTTTTTCACCAAGAAATGATGCAAGTATCGACAAAATTTTTCCACTAACATAAAGTAGAATATGTCCCGAAAAAACAATCTCGGAATCAGAATGAAAGGTAAAAGCATCCCAGAGTTATTAATGCAGAAAGTGAAAGGGGTCAGATGTGCAAAAAACGCTCTGGTCCTACAGTGAAAATTGGCCTGGTCCTTAAGGGGTTAAGATTATTAAATAGAAGTGATTAACAAATCTGCATAACTTTCTGGCACCAGTTGATTTCAAAACAATTTTTTTCAACTGGAGTACCCCTTTAAAGTGTACTTTAAGGCATACTGGGAGCATTCAAGGCATTGATGGAGTGTTACAGATTGGAACTATTGTTCTGAAGTAACCCAGTCTTTAGCCATTATTAGTTTTCTTCAATTTAACTTCAGCGGTCTGACCCCTAAGCGTCTCGTCTCTAAAAGCTTTACTGTGCATATGACCCTGAATGCTTCCAATAAATAATAGTACATCTAGGTTGTCTATTAATCTATTCATCAAGACCAATTTAGTAAAGATAATCTCAGGTCTAATGGTCGCTGTAATTACGTCTCCATTTTAATTCTTATTTCAGGCAAAGTCACAAATGTATCAGATTGAATTAATGGAGAATAGTGATACTGAGCGCCCGACTGGTTATAACATATATATATAGAACTAAACAGTCCCTATATACATCGGCTTTGAGGAAAGATTAATATATCTGCCCCCTATGTATAAGAATATAACTACTATAATACTGCTCCTATATACAAGAATATAACTGCTATAATACTGCTCCTATATACAAGAATATAACTACTATAATACTGCTCCTATATACAAGAATATAACTACTATAATACTGCTCCTATATACAAGAATATAACTAATATAATACTGCTCCTATATACAAGAATATAACTACTATAATACTGCTCCTATATACAAGAATATAACTACTATAATACTGCTCCTATATACAAGAATATAACTACTATAATACTGCTCCTATATACAAGAATATAACTACTATAATACTGCTCCTATATACAAGAATATAACTACTATAATACTGCTCCTATATACAAGAATATAACTACTATAATACTGCTCCTATATACAAGAATATAACTACTATAATACTGCTCCCATATACAAGAATATAACTGCTATAATACTGCTCCTATATACAAGAATATAACTACTATAATACTGCTCCTATATACAAGAATATAACTACTATAATACTGCTCCTATATACAAGAATATAACTACTATAATACTGCTCCCATATACAAGAATATAACTACTATAATACTGCTCCTATATACAAGAATATAACTACTATAATACTGCTCCTATATACAAGAATATAACTAATATAATACTGCTCCTATATACAAGAATATAACTACTATAATACTGCTCCTATATACAAGAATATAACTACTATAATACTGCTCCTATATACAAGAATATAACTACTATAATACTGCTCCTATATACAAGAATATAACTACTATAATACTGCTCCTATATACAAGAATATAACTACTATAATACGGCTCCTATATACAAGAATATAACTACTATAATACTGCCTCCTATATACAAGTATATGACTACTATAATACTGCTTACTATATACAAGAATATAACTACTATAATACTGCTCCTATATACAAGAATATAACTACTATAATACTGCCTCCTATATACAAGAATATAACTACTATAATACTGCTTACTATATACAAGAATATAACTACTATAATACTGCTCCTATATACAAGAATATAACTACTATAATACTGCCTCCTATATGCAAGAATATAACTACTATAATACTGCTCCCATATACAAGAATATAACTACTATAATACTGCTCCTATATACAAGAATATAACTACTATAATACTGCTCCTATATACAGGAATATAACTACTATAATACTGCCTCCTATGTACAAGAATATAACTACTATAATACTGCTCCTATATACAAGAATATAACTACTATAATACTGCTCCTATATACAAGAATATAACTACTATAATACTGCCTCCTATATACAAGAATATAACTACTATAATACTGCTCCTATATACAAGAATATAACTACTATAATACTGCTCCTATATACAAGAATATAACTACTATAATACTGCTCCTATATACAAGAATATAACTACTATAATACTGCTCCTATATACAAGAATATAACTACTATAATACTGCTCCTATATACAAGAATATAACTACTATAATACTGCTCCTATATACAAGAATATAACTACTATAATACTGTCTCCTATATACAAGAATATAACTACTATGAGGGGCATTTACTAATCTTTTACTATGTAGTCTGGTTTTTACCCTGTTTTTTTCTACTTCATTTTTGACTATGTGCGACAAATTTACTAAATTGTTGCACGGCATTAATAAATTTGGCACACATAGGCAAAAGTGGGAAATTTACTTCATGTAGTAGAAAAAAATAGTCTGTTCCTTTTTCCTGCTGTCTGAATAGGTTTGGCTGCTGGTTTCCTTCTGGATCTTTTGTTTTTGAGTTTTTTTTTTAGCTTTTTCACCACATCTAAATAATTCAATAACTACAGTGGTCCCTCAAGTTACAATATTAATTGGTTCCAGGAAAACCATTGTAAGTTGAAACCATTGTATGTTGAGACCATAACTCTATGGAAACGTGGTAATTGGTTCTAAAGGCACCAAAATGTCATCCAAAAATAGGAAAAAGTGACAAAGAAAAATAAGTAGATAACTAATATAGATAAAGCAAATCCTTACATATAAAAGTAAGAAAGATCTGCTGGGAGCTGTAAATCACTGTCTATGTCAGTGTTTCCCAAGCAGGGAGCCTCCAGCTGTTGCAAAACTATAACTCCCAGCATGCCTGGACAGCCAAAGGCTGTCCGGGCATGCTGGGAGTTGTAGTTTTGCAAAAGATGGGGCCACCCTGCTTGGGAAACACTGGTCTATGTAGAGGACAGGAGCTTCTTCAGGGGTCCTGTACAGTACAGGCAATGTCCCAAACAAGTAATGGAGTCGCCCTCACCTGGTGTCCAAAAGAGCAGCTAACCCTGATACATGTAAAGAGCACAGAACATGTAATACCAGACACCAGTCAGTGCATACACTTCAGTAATACAGGGGTTTTACCAGTGAATGCCCATTTTGATTGGTTGGTTCTTCCAGCCATTGACACGTTTTACAGATCTGGACTGTCTGTAGCATTGTATGTTGAGTCTGGTTTCAACTTACGATGGTCCAGAAAAGACCATTGTATGTTGAAACTATTGTATGTTGAGGCCATTGTAAGTTGAGGGATCACTGTAAATTGTAGTCATGGCTCAGAAGTGGTAAACGGCGTTTAGTGTGTGTGTGTGTGTTTATTACATTTTTTTAACACAGTTTTTTTCTCCCTAAATGTACTTACACTTTTTTTTTTTTTTGGTTACTTCTTCTACAGATCTGTGTATCCTGTGGACTCCTTCGGATTCGGTGGACTACTTCGATGACCAGCGTTTTTCTTTGCTTGATGTTAATAAAATGGTTAACGAGGGCTTGTGGGGGAGTGTTTTTTGTAATAAATTTTTTTTTAAACCTGTTGTGTTTTATTTTTATTTTACTTTACTAGACAGGCTTAGCAGTGGAAGCTGTCTTATAGACTGAGTCCATTACTAAGCCGGGCTTAGCGTTAGCCACAAAAACAGCTAGCGCTAACCCCCAATTATTACCCCGGTACCCAACACCACAGGGGTGCCGGGAAGAGCCGGTACCAACAGGCCCGGAGCGTCAAAAATGGCGCTCCTGGGCCTAGGCGGTAACAGGCTGGCGTTATTTAGGTTGGGGAGGGCCAGTAACAATGGTCCTCGCCCACCCTGGGAACGTCAGGCTGTTACTGTTTGGTTGGTATTTGGTTGAGAATAAAAATAGGGGGACCCTATGCGTTTTTTTAATATATTTAATTATTTATTTAAAAAAAAAACGCATAGGGTCCCCCCTATTTTCATTCTCAGCCAAATACCAACCAAACAGTAACAGCCTGACGTTCCCAGGGTGGGCGAGGACCATTGTTACTGGCCCTCCCCAGCCTAAATAACGCCAGCCTGTTACCGCTTAGGCCCAGGAGCGCCATTTTTGACGCTCCAGGCCTGTTGGTACCGGCTCTTCCCGGCACCCCTGTCAAAGGCTGTCTAGGCATGCTGGGAGTTGTAGTTTTGCAACATCTGGAGGCAACCTGGCTGGGAAACACTGGCCTAAAACAGTGTTTCCCAACCAGGGTGCCTCCAGATGTTGCAAAACTACAAGCCCCAGCATGCCTGGACAGTCAAAGGCTGTCCAGGCTTGCTGGGAGTTGTAGTCTTGCAACATCTGGAGGCACCCTGGTTGGGAAACACTGGCCTAAAACAGTGTTTCCCAACCAGGGTGACTGTTTTAGGCCAGTGTTTCCCAACTGTTTTAGGCCTGTGTTTCCCAGCAAGGGTGCCTCCAGCTGTTGCTAAACTACAACTCCCAGCATGCCTGGACAGCCAAAGGCTGTCCAGGCATGCTGGGAGTTGTAGTCTTGCAACAACTGGAGGCACCCTGGTTGGGAAGCCTGCGCAACTTACCGGCTTCCGTAGGATCCAGCGCTGCACGACACTGCCGCGCGACGATCTCCGACAGCGATCGTCGCTGGAGCCTCGGAAGGGTAAGTGAACTTCTTCGCCGGTCCCCTTCAGCTGTTTAGTTTTGCAACAGCTGGAGGACTACAGTTTACAGACCACAAACCAGTGGTCTGCAAACTGTGGCCCTCCAGCTGTTGCAAAACTACAACTCCCAGCATGCCTGGACAGCCAATGGCTGTCCAGGCATGCTGGGAGTTGTAGTCTTGCAACATCTGGAGGCACCCTGGTTGGGAAACACTGTTTTAGGCCAGTGTTTCCCAACAAGGGTGCCTCCAGCTGTTGCAAAACTACAACTCCCAGCATGCCCGGACAGCCAAAGGGTGTCCAGGCATGCTGGGAGTTGTAGTCTTGCAACATTTGGAGGCACCCTGGTTGGGAAGCTTGCGCAACTTACCGGCTTCCGTAGGATCCAGCGCTGCACGACACTGCCGCGCGACGATCTCCGACAGCGATCGTCGCTGGAGCCTCGGAAGGGTAAGTGAACTTCTTCGCCGGTCCCCTTCAGCTGTTTAGTTTTGCAACAGCTGGAGGACTACAGTTTACAGACCACAAACCAGTGGTCTGCAAACTGTGGCCCTCCAGCTGTTGCAAAACTACAACTCCCAGCATGCCTGGACAGCCAATGGCTGTCCAGGCATGCTGGGAGTTGTAGTCTTGCAACATCTGGAGGCACCCTGGTTGGGAAACACTGTTTTAGGCCAGTGTTTCCCAACAAGGGTGCCTCCAGCTGTTGCAAAACTACAACTCCCAGCATGCCCGGACAGCCAAAGGGTGTCCAGGCATGCTGGGAGTTGTAGTCTTGCAACATTTGGAGGCACCCTGGTTGGGAAGCTTGCGCAACTTACCGGCTTCCGTAGGATCCAGCGCTGCACGACACTGCCGCGCGACACTGCCGCGCGACAGTGCCGCACGACGATCTCCGTCACCGATCGTCGCTGGAGCCTCGGAAGGGTAAGTGAACTTCTTCGCCGGTCCCCTTCAGCTGTTTAGTTTTGCAACAGCTGGAGGACTACAGTTTACAGACCACACACCAGTGGTCTGCAAACTGTGGCCCTCCAGCTGTTGCAAAACTACAACACCCAGCATGCCCTGACAGCCAAAGCCTATGGCTCTCAGGGCAGGAGCCCGGGCTGACATTACAGTGCAGCCGCCCGGGCTCCTCATACGGTCTCCCCGCTACCCCCCTTGTCTCCCGCCCGGGCTCCTCATACGGTCTCCCCGCTACCCCCCTTGTCTCCCGCCCGGGCTCCTCATACGGCCTCCCCGCTACCTCCCTTGTCTCCCGCCCGGGCTCCTCATACGGCCTACCCCCCCTCCCCTTGTCTCCCGCCCGCGCCGCTCAGCTCCCGCTGCTACAAGACTACAACTCCCAGCATGTCCTCACTGTAAGGGCATGCTGGGACTTGTAGTCTTGCAACAGCAGACAGATGGGAGTTGTGTGGCGCTGGGAGGTGAGAGGGGGGGATGTAAATCACTGCAGTGTCCCGGTAGCGCAGTGAGGGTAGCGGGGAGAAAGTATGTCGGAGCCCGGGCGGCAGTAGCTTTTCCTGCTCCATGTTGGAGCTGGAGTAAATTTAGTCAATTTTTATGGCCGTTGCGACAGTTTATTGCGCAACTGCGACTGTCTCAGTTAATAAATTCCTGACCACTGCAAGTAAAAACTGAAAACTTGCGTAAATTAAGCGGGAAATTTTTTTTTTACTTTCTAGCTCTTGCTAGGGAAAGTCGCACAATTTATAGGGTAGGCGCAATTGCGACAATTTTCCCCCAAAAATAGTCAGAAAAAAATGACAAAACCCCTTAGTAAATGCCTGTCTATAATACTGCTCCTATATACAAGAATATAACTACTATAATGCTGCCTCCTATATACAAGAATATAACTACTATAATACTGCCTCCTATATACAAGAATATAACTACTATAATACTGCCTCCTATATACAAGAATATAACTACTATAATACTGCTCCTATATACAAGAATATAACTACTATAATACTGCTCCTATATACAAGAATATATCTACTATAATACTGCCTCCTATATACAAGAATATAACTACTATAATACTGCCTTCTATATACAAGAATATAACTACTATAATACTGCCTTCTATATACAAGAATATAACTACTATAATACTGCTCCTATATACAAGAATATAACTACTATAATACTGCCTCCTATATACAAGAATATAACTACTATAATACTGCCTCCTATATACAAGAATATAACTACTATAATACTGCTCCCGTATACAAGACTATAACTACTATAATACTGCTCCTATATACAAGAATATAACTACTATAATACTGCTCCCGTATACAAGAATATAACTACTATAATAATGCTCCTTATATACAAGAATATAACTACTATAATTATCCTCCTATATACAAGAATATAACTACCATAATACCGCTCCTATATACAAGAATATAACTACTATAATACTGCCCTCTATATAAGATTATGACTACTATAATAATGCTCCTATGCACAAGTACATAACTACTATAATACTGCTCCTATATACAAGAATATAACTACTATAATACTGTCTCCTATATACAAGAATATAACTACTATAATACTGCTCCTATATACAAGAATATAACTACTATAATACTGCCTCCTATATACAAGAATATAACTACTATAATACTGCTCCTATATACAAGAATATAACTACTATAATACTGCTCCTATTTACAAGAATATAACTACTATAATATTGCTCCTATATTCAAGAATATAACTACTATAATACTGCTCCTATATACAAGAATATAACTACTATAATACTGCCCCTATATACAAGAATATAACTACTATAATACTGCTCCTATGTACAAGAATATAACTACTATAATACTGCTCCTATATACAGAAATATAACTGCTATAATACTGCTCCTATATACAAGAATATAACTACTATAATACTTCTCCTATATACAAGAATATAACTACTATAATACTGCTCCTATATACAAGAATATAACTACTATAATACTGCTCCTATGTACAAGAATATAACTACTATAATACTGCTCCTATATACAGAAATATAACTACTATAATACTGCTCATATATAGAAGAATATAACTACTATAATACTGCTCCTATATACAGGAATATAACTGCTATAATACTGCTCCTATATACAAGAATATAACTACTATAATACTGCTCCTATATACAAGAATATAACTACTATAATACTGCCTCCTATATACAAGAATATAACTACTATAATACTGCTCCTATATACAAGAATATAACTACTACAATACTGCTCATACATAGAAGAATATAACTAGTAATATTAGACCTATTTGGATACAATATAAGAGGCTCCGCACATTTTATGCTGCCCAGAGTTTATGTCCGGCCCCCTTTATCCACACAGAATGACCACCTGAGAATATTACTGCACTGTCTATATAACGGTATGGTGTGATTAACGGTTGGAAACATCATTGCGGTTGTACTAATATTTGGCCGCATGAAGGAATCACGTCTCCTATTATCTGCGGTACATTAATAATAAAGGAGCCTGCCTGTAAGCACCTGACATTTGGGAACAGCTTTCCTCATAAGTCTTTATAATTGAGAAACTATTTGGAATTTAATCGGACTAGAGAAAAGTCTGAGCCAGAAATGTTATATCATCCTGTAATGATTAGAGCAGACGAGAGTTCTCTGTATACAAGACTAATAAAGTTCTGAAACCAAAAGAAATAGATCTAAATGTATAGTAATTATGGGGAGATTCATCAAGGCCTGTGCTGAGGAGAGGTTGAGCAGTTGCCCATAGCAACCAATCAGATCGCTGCTTTCATTTCTCAGAGGCCTTTTCAAAAATGAAAGAAGTGATCTGATTGGCTGCTATGGGCAATATTATTGTATATAGTAGCAGTATTATAGTAGTTATATTGTTGTATATAGGAGCAGTATTATAGTAGTTATATTCTTGTATATAGGAGCAGTATTATAGTAGTTATGTACTTGTATATAGGAGCAGTATTATAGTAGTTATATTCTTGTATATAGGAGACAGTATTATAGTAGTTACATTCTTGTATATAGGAGCAGTATTATAGTAGTTATATTCTTGTATATAGGAGGCAGTATTATAGTAGTTATATTCTTGTATATAGGAGGCAGTATTATAGTAGTTATATTCTTGTATATAGGAGCAGTATTATAGTAGTTATATTCTTGTATATAGGGGCAGTATTATAGTAGTTATATTCTTGTATATAGGAGCAGTATTATAGTAGTTATATTCTTGTATATAGGAGCAGTATTATAGTAGTTATATTCCTGTATATAGGAGCAGTATTATAGTAGTTATATTCTTGTATATAGGAGCAGTATTATAGTAGTTATATTCTTGTATATAGGAGCAGTATTATAGTAGTTATATTCTTGTATATAGGAGCAGTATTATAGTAGTTATATTCTTGTATATAGGAGCAGTATTATAGTAGTTATATTCTTGTATATAGGGGCAGTATTATAGTAGTTATATTCTTGTATATAGGAGGCAGTATTATAGTAGTTATATTCTTGTATATAGGGGCAGTATTATAATAGTTATATTCTTGTATATAGGAGCAGTATTATAGTAGTTATATTCTTGTTTATAGGAGCAGTATTATAGTAGTTATATTCTTGTATATAGGAGGCAGTATTATAGTAGTTATATTCTTGTATATAGGGGGCAGTATTATAGTAGTTATATTCTTGTATATAGGAGCAGTATTATAGTAGTTATATTCTTGTATATAGGAGCAGTATTATAGTAGTTATATTCTTGTATATAGGAGCAGTATTATAGTAGTTATATTCTTGTATATAGGAGCAGTATTATAGTAGTTATATTCTTGTATATAGAGGGCAGTATTATAGTAGTTATATTCTTGTATATAGGAGCAGTATTATAGTAGTTATATTCTTGTATATTCTTGTATATAGGAGCAGTATTATAGTAGTTATATTCTTGTACATAGGAGGCAGTATTATAGTAGTTATATTCTTGTATACAGGAGCAGTATTATAGTAGTTATATTCTTGTATATAGGAGCAGTATTATAGTAGTTATATTCTTGTATATAGGAGCAGTATTATAGTAGGTATATTATTGTTTATAGGAGCAGTATTATAATAGTTATATTCTTGTATATAGGAACAGTATTATAGTAGTTATAGTCTTGTATATAGGAGGCAGTATTATAGTAGTTATATTCTTGTATATAGGAGCAGTATTATAGTAGTTATAGTCTTGTATATAGGAGGCAGTATTATCGTAGTTATATTCTTGTACATAGGAGGCAGTATTATCGTAGTTATATTCTTGTATATAGGAGCAGTACTATAGTAGTTATATTCTTGTACATAGGAGGCAGTATTATCGTAGTTATATTCCTTTACACAAACATCAGTACAATGCTAGTTAGTCTGTTATTATTGAAAACCCAAATGTCATAGAAATTGACTCCACTACTAATATTTAGCAGTGATTTAGATTTTCGGGGTACAAGCACTTGCCCCTTTGCACTGTGTTTTCTTGATGCGAGGACTCAGATTCACCTGTGTAGGTATCGACCTTCTTATTATCAGACATTTTATACTACATTTTCCCATTAAATATAAATCAGGGCAGTCATTATTTTACATTGACTTTCGCGATTGTCATGGAAACAATAAATCCAGTAGCTAAGTGGGCTACAAAACACATATTTTCGCAGGAAGATGGGGTTAGACGCATTTCTGATCTTAACCTCCGATGGAGAAGACTCATTACCCAGACTGTCTGGGCCAAGCGGCAGCGATGGGTGGAATGTGAATTGTTCTATTAAGTCTATGTATTAATTGTTGTATCTCTTGTATTCTTCTTCTCTGTAACCCCCAGGTGTCTGGAGGCTTTTATTATTGTAAAATTCTCATATGTAATATAGATTATTTTCTCATGCCGAGCAACAACAGATACAAAGGACTGGGACTAGTGAGACCTATAGCTTAAAGGGGTACTCCGGAAAGAAAGAAAACGTTTTTAAATCAACTGGTGCCAGAAAGTTTAACAGATTTGTAAATTACTTCTATTTAAAAACATTAATCCTTCCAGTACTTATCAGCTGCTCTATGCTCCAGAGGAAGTTATGTAGTTCTATCCAGTCTGACCACAGTGCTCTCTGCTGACACCTCTGTCCATGTCAGGAACTATCCAGAGTAGGACTGGTTAAGCTGGGTTCCCATTACGTCTTCTCTCATACGGGAGCGCAGACGGCAGGGGAGAGCTAAAAACTTGCGCTCCCGTATGCCTTTCTATGCGCTCCTGTATGTCATTCATTTCAATGAGCCGTCCGCAGTGAAACGTTCGGTCCAGTCGGCTCATTTTTGTACCGTATGCGCATTTACCATCGGACCTAAAACCGTGGTCAACCATGGTTTTAGGTGCGGGGAAAAAGCACATACGGGGCAGAAATGATCCGACCAGACCGAACTTTTCACTGCAGTCGGCTCATTGAAATTAATTACATACAGGAGTGCATAGAAAGGCATGCGGGAGCGCAAGTTTTTAGCTCTCCCCTGCCGTATGCGCTCCCGTATGGGGGAAAACGTAATGGGAAACCCAGCCTTACTCTGGGGATTTGCCTTTACTCTGGACAGTTCCTGATATGGACAGAGGTGGCAGCAGAGAGCACTGTGGTCAGACGGCAAAGAACTACACAACTTCCTCTGGAGCATAGAGCAGCTGATAAGTACTGGAAGGATTAAGATTTTAGATCAATTCGCCGGTCCAGACAGTCCCTGAAATGAGTCTTCTCCATCAGAGGTTAAAAAATCACAAGTAAATCTAACCTCATTCTCCTGTGAAAATGCGTGTTTTGTAGCCCACTTCGCTACTGGATTTATTGTTTCCATGACAATAGCAAAAGTCAATGTAAATTAATGACTGCCCTGATTTATATTAATGGAATAATGTAGTATAAAACATCTGACAATAAGAAGGTACCCCTTTAATTCAATTTTGTTTGTTTTTTTGTCGTGTTTTTCTTTTTCTTTCTTTTGATGAATAAAATGCTGGAACTATAGAATTATAGTGCAGCTCTAAGCTGTCCGGGCATGCTGGGAGTTGTAGTTTTGCAACAGTGTTTTCTAAACAGTGTGCCTCCAGCTGTTGCAAAACAACAACTTCCAGCATGCCCGGACAGCCGAAGGCTGTCCGGGCATGCTGTAAGTCGTTGTTTTGCAACAGCTGGAGGCACTCTGGTTGGGGGGACACTAGGATATATTGGGATAAGCCAACTGAGGGCCCCCATAAGCCATACTTGAATTGAATACAATGCTAGAATTTCAGTGAAGACTGACACACATGTTTAAAAATGAATAGGCGATACATGGGAGGAGCAATGAATATTGAAATGCCATTAATAATTAAATAAAACAATTCAGGGTTCATTTAAAGAGACGGGAATTTTATAAACTTCGGCGGCACAGAGAGCAATGTCTTGTCCGCAGTACATTCACAGCAGGACTCTGGAATGGTCCTTCTAGGAGTTTTTTGTATAATTGCATTGAGTCTACAAATATCTGCATCTTTACTGCCATCTAGTGGTAGATTAAAGCAGGACCGATTCTATGCTGCAAATTAACTACCAGAAGGATGAAAACTGTTTCTCTATCGTCAGCTGTCAGTCTCCATAAGGTGAAACCATACCGCACCCTTATACCCTGTCCTAGGCCCCTTTATTAGGTACACCGTGCTATTACAGAGTCAGAACCCCTTTTGCCTTCATTCTTCGTGGAATACTTTCTACAAGGTGCTGGGAACATTCCTCAGAGACATGATGACATCACACAGTTCCTCTAAATGGACATGATGACATCACACAGTTCCTCTATATGGACAGGATGACATCACACAGTTCCTCCTTATGGACATGATGACATCACACAGTTCCTCCATATGGACATGATGACATCACACAGTTCCTCCATATGGACATGATGACATCACACAGTTCCTCCATATAGACATGATGACATCACACAGTTCCTCCATATGGACATGATGACATCACACAGTTCCTCCATATGGACATGATGACATCACACAGTTCCTCCATATAGACATGATGACATCACACATTCCTCCATATGGACATGATGACATCACACAGTTCCTCTATATGGACATGATGACATCACACAGTTCATCCATATGGACATGATGACATCACACAGCTCCTCCATATGGACATGATGACATCACACAGTTCCTCCATATGGACATGATGACATCACACAGTTCTTCTATATGGATATGATGACATCACACAGTTCCTCCATATGGACATGATGACATCACACAGTTCCTCCATATGGACATGATGACATCACACAGTTCATCCATATGGACATGATGACATCACACAGTTCCTCCATATGGACATGATGACATCACACAGTTCCTCCATATAGACCTGATGACATCACACAGTTCTTCTATATGGACATGATGACATCACACAGTTCCTCCATATAGACATGATGACATCACACAGTTCCTCCATATGGACATGATGACATCACACAGTTCTCCACATAGACATGATGACATCACACAGTTCTCCATATGGACATGATGACATCACACAGTTCCTCCATATGTGTTACGCCTAGCGCTCCGGGTCCCCGCTCCTCCCCGGAGCGCTCACGGCGCCTTTCTCCCTGCAGCGCCCCGGTCAGTCCCGCTGACCGGGAGCGCTGCACTCTCATGGCCGTCGGGGATGCGATTCGCACAGCGGGACGCGCCCGCTCGCGAATCGCATCCCAGGTCACTTACCCGTCCCGGTCCCCTGCTGTCATGTGCTGGCGCGCGCGGCTCCGCTCTCTAGGGCGCGCGCGCGCCAGCTCTCTGAGACTTAAAGGGCCAGTGCACCAATGATTGGTGCCTGGCCCAATTAGCTTAATTGGCTTCCACCTGCTCCCTGGCTATATCTAATCTCCTCCCTTGCACTCCCTTGCCGGATCTTGTTGCCTTGTGCCAGTGAAAGCGTTTAGTGTGTCCAAAGCCTGTGTTACCTGAACTTCTGCTATCCATCCTGACTACGAACCTTGCCGCCTGCCCCGACCTTCTGCTACGTCTGACCTTGCCTCTGCCTTGTCCTTCTGTCCCACGCCTTCTCAGCAGTCAGCGAGGTTGAGCCGTTGCTAGTGGATACGACCTGGTTGCTACTGCCGCAGCAAGACCATCCCGCTTTGCGGCGGGCTCTGGTGAAAACCAGTAGCCTCTTAGAACCGGTCCACTAGCACGGTCCACGCCTATCCCTCGCTGACACAGCGGATCCACAACCCGTAAGCCGAATCGTGACAATATGGACATGATGACATCACACAGTTCCTCCATATGGACATGATGACATCACACAGTTCCTCCATATGGACATGATGACATCACACAGTTCCTCCATATGGACATGATGACATCACACAGTTCCTCCATATAGACATGACGACATCACACATTTCCGCCATATAGACATGATGACATCACACAGTTCCTCCATATGGACATGATGACATCACACAGTTCCTCCATATGGACATGATGACATCACACATTTCCTCCATATGGACATGATGACATCACACAGTTCCTCCATATGGACATGATGACATCACACAGTTGCTGTAGATTTGTCGGATCCATGATGAGAATCTCCAGTTTCACCACATCCCAGCGGTGATCTATAGGATGATCTGGTGACTGTGGAGTCCACTAGAGTCATGTGACCTCATTGTCCTCTGTGAGATGATGTCATGTGACCTCATTGTCCTGTATGAGATGATGTCATGTGACCTCATTGTCCTGTATGAGATGATGTCATGTGACATGGGGCATTATCCTGCTGGAAGTATCATCAGAAGATGGGTCCACTGTGGTCATAGAGGGATGGACATGGTCAGTAACAATACTCAGGTCGGCTGTGGGGTTTATACCAGGATCAATTGGTACTAAGGGGCCAAAGTGCCCAGAAAATGTCCCCCGCACCATTACTCTGAATTACTCTGAATGTCACAGCCGGAATGGAGACTCCTCAGACCAGACAACGTTCTTCCATCTTCCATTATCCAGTTTTGGTTCCTGTGTGAATTGTAGCCTCAGTTTCCTGTTCTTAGCTGACAGGAGTGGCCCCCGGTGTGGTCTTTTGCTGCTGTAGCCCATCTGCTTCAAGGTTAAACATGTTGTGCGGTCAGAGATGGTATTCTGTATACCTTGGTCTGTGGTTATTTAAGTTACTATTGCCATTATGTCATCTCGAACCAGTGCGCCCATTCTCCTCTTACATCATCAAGGCATTTTCCTCCACACAACTGCCGCTCACTGGATATTCTCTCTTTTTTGGACCGTTCTCTGTAAACCCTAGAGATGGTTTTGTGTTATAATCCCAGTAGGTCAGCAGTTTGTGTAATACTCAGACCGGCCCGTCTGGCACCAACAATCATCATGACACGTTCAATGTCCCTTAAGTCCCCTTTCTTCCATATTCTGATGCTTTCTTCAGCAAGTTGTCTTGATCATGTCCACATGCCTAAATGCAATGAGCTGCTGCAAAACTACAAATTCCAGCAACACTGCTCTAGCGCCACCTATATGTAGTTACCATATCTTCTAATCCCATTTTATAATAAAATGGTCTTGGTTAATGGCACGGTGGGAGTTATAGTTTTGCAACAGCTTAAAGGGGTACTCCGCTGCTCAGCGTTTGGAACAAACTGTTCCGAATGCTGGAGCCGGTGTCGGGAGCTCGTGATGTCGTAGCCCTGCCCCCTCATTACATCACGCCCGCCCCCTCAATGCAAGTCTATGGGAGGGGGCGTGACAGCCATCACGCCCCCTCCCATAGACTTGCATTGAGGGGGCGGGACGTGACATCATGAGGGGGCGGGGCTATGGTGTCACAAGGCCCGGTGTTCAGAACAGTTTGTTCCAAACGCTGAGCAGCAGAGTACCCCTTTAAGGGCCACAGGTAGTGGAGCATAGTATATAATGTATATTAATTGTAGACTGGGTCTATAGGACTTTCTCCTATTGATAAGCCAAGGGATGGTGGGTCATAAACATACGGCGCGCATCCTCCATGATTATCAGAATCAGGAGAACAGGAATTACCATAAGACGTCCGGATCTATAAGGTCAGTCAGTAGATACCTGGCTGGGGATAGTGAGGCTTCCATATTGAGCTCTGCTATATATAGCGGGTGATCTCCGCCCCAGTAATGAAGTCGGACTGTATCCCAATGATCTACTGCGCAGCGAGGTCACGATTTATTATACCGCCTGGGAATTAATTACAAAAGGGGTGACAAGGGACTAGCTAAGGATGAGGACCCCACCTACACCGAGGGACTCTGACTTTGGGGACCTCATCACAAGGTAACGGGTGCAATCCGGTGCCGGGACACCACAGGTGCTTTGTCTATGGGGTGGTGCATCAAAGAGCCAAGGGCTTGGTGGGCAGCAGTGAGGCTGCCTGGCCGCTGGGTCATTCCCCCTGTGGGCTTGGTGTCATGGAGGCAGCGGCCACCGCCCGGCGCTACGCCAGTGTCAGGTTAGGGACCCACTCTGGCTAGGTGGCCTTGACGTGGCGAGTGGACTTGTACTTTTTGATCAAAATGTATAATAACAACCTGTTAGTGTTTGAATTTATGCTGAGAAGCAAGTAGATCAAAATACAAATGGTGGGTGTGCGGCTGTGTTTCTCTCTCTGTGTTCTACCCTGCACAGCGTTGAGACTATGGGGGGAGATTTATCAATATGTGTCTGTGTGCAGCCACTTTACAGCCTTTATTCTTTGCTGTGTTTTTGGCTCATGTGCGCCAAATTGATCAAAACAGCGATCAGAGATTGATAAATTTAGCAAAAATAAAAAATCCCCTCAAAACTTGCTGCAGAGTGGTATTGTTTTAAAGGGATACTCCGGTGAGAAAAATGTTTTTAAATCAACTGGTGCCAGAAAGTTATACAGATTTGTAAATTACTTCTATTAAAAAAAATCTTAATCCTTCCAGTACTTATCAGCTGCTATATGCTCGTCAACCAAAGCGCATGTGCATAGCAGCGTTCAGGCAGGTGAAGGCGGGCAAGGACGCCGGGAGACCCAGCGTGTAGATCTCCCGGCGTCCTTGCCCGCCTTCACCTGCCTGAACGCTAAACGCTGCTATGCACATGCACTTTGGTTGACGAGTAGTGTTGCTCGCGAATATTCGCACTTCGAATATTATTCGCGAATATCGCATATTCGCGAATTCGTGAATTTCGCGAATATAGCGCTATATATTCGTAATTACGAATATTCGTTTTTTATTTATTTTTTTCTTCACAGTACACATCACAGTGATCACCCCTCTCTGCTTCCAGCTTGTGTGGTGTAAAGAAGGCTGTAATACTACTGTGTGAGACTGGCGTGCAAAAATTCGCATATGCGAAAATTCGCTATGCGAAAATTAGCAAATGTCAATTTTCGCATATGCGAATGTTCACATATGTTAATTTTAGCATACGCGAAAATAAAACGAGAATATAACGAATATGCGAATATTCGCGAATATATGACGAATATTCGTCCATATATTCGCGAATATTTGCGAATTCGAATATGGCCTATGCCGCTCAACACTATTGACGAGTACAAAATAAAGTCATCCATGCAAGTCCATCTTTGGGGTGAGTGCCATCATTTCTCCTTCATTGCCATGTTGGTAGAATTCCTTCTTTTTCTGCAAGATTGAGCACCACCCTTAGGACTGTATCCACACTATACCTGTCTCACAGACGCATGTTCACGCTCAGCACAGCAGTGCCGGATATTGTTTCTACTTGGATAATTTACAAATCTGTTTAAAGGGGTACTCCATTGGATAACATTTTTTTTATTAACTAGTGCCAGAAAGTTAAACAGATTTGTAAATTAAAGTTCATAAGATAGAAGCAGAGTCTGTTCGGCACAGCCACAGGATACTCCGGGTCCACTCTTAGTGTCCTCTCAGGGGCAAACAGTAATGTGAACAGAGACCAATTGTCCAATGTGTAGTGGTGCAACCAAATAGAGCACAAAGCGCGTTGCAAAATCCACAAAGTGAGAAAAATAGATGCGCTCACCACTCCAAGCACGGTACAAAATAGGACTTTTATGCGGACACCAGACACAGGGACGCCATGGCAAGTGTATGGGGAGAAGAATGCAGGACGCCGCCAACAGACAGGTTGCAGCCGTTTCACCCACGCATGCGGGCTTCTTCAGTGGTTCTTCTTCTTTCAGCTCCTGAGCCCGCGTCATAGAAGCGGAGCGGGACAAGGGCATACAGATATGCCCTTCATCCTCAAAGCATACCTGTAAGATCCCCCCCCCCCAAAAAAAAAAAACTAACTGTTTTATGTTGTTCATTACCTCATCCTGATCTTGTACACCTAATTTTGATGTGTCTATGACCTATATTTCTCCCTAAATTACCTTTACTTACCATCATGGACAGGTTTCTGTCCATGCAGAGGCGTGGGGCGTGTCCCTCTCTTCTCCTCACTGTGATGACTCCTCCCCCTCCCTCACTCTGCTCTGACTCACAGAGGGCCCTGGACCTGCCTGCAGCCCTGTCAATCACTCATGCTGTCCATGACATGTCGATGACCACTGGACACTGCAGGACTGGTATGTGTCCCAGGAGGCAGGGGGACCCTAGTGGCCACTTTTATGACTGCCTTTTTTGGTATGAAATACTGAAAACTTTCAGATGAAAGCAATTGCAAAACATATTGGCCCAGATTTATCAAACTGTGTGAGAGAAAAAATTGAGCGATTTTTTTCATAGCAACCAATCACAGCTCAGCTAATGAGCTGAGGTAAAGTGAAAGCTGAACTGTGATTGGTTGCTATGAGAAAATCACTCTATTTTTTCTCTCACACAGTTTGATAAATCTGGGCCCTGGTTTTTGCATGCTTTATAACATATCAAAAGTTATTGTATCTGCCAGTGCCCATTTAAGGTGTTAAAGGGACAGTGACTAAATCACCGTTCTTCTGGCTAAAAATCTGTAACATTCCAAGCTATGCCAAAGCAACTGTATCATTGGAATTGCACCTGAAGTTTGAGTAAAGTTTCATGGAATCCTAGTCTCCAGAGGTCTCATCCCTGCACTTTGCATAAGGTAACAGCTTCCTTGACAAAAAGATTTTTGACAAGTCATACGAAACATTGAGCTAGCTTCACCACCCTGTCATTTCAGTTAAAGAACTACAACTCCCAGCTATCCTGCACCATTACTACTAACATTCCCTAGTCTTACTCCCTAACATCTGTTATCCTGTTCCCTTGTTCCTTCTAAGCTAGAAAGCAAGGAGTTAAAACTTCAACCTAATGAGGTGACTGAGCCTAATAACAGATTCACCTGTCTGCAGGGTCTGGAATTTTAAAGGGTACGCCAGAAAATCTCTTATCCCCTATCCATAGGATAGGGGACAAGATGTCTGATCACAGGGGTCCCGCCACTGGGGACCCCTGCAATCTCTGGGCCGGCAGTGACAGCGTCCGGAACACAGAAGCTTGAAGCTAACGTGTTTGTGACGCCAGGCCCCCTCAATTCATGTCCATGTCCGGAGTTCGCTCCGTGCACCGGATGACTGGTGTTCCGCAGTGGAGATCGCAGGGTTCCCCAGCGGCGGGACCCCCGCAGTTAGACATCTTATCCCTTATTCTTTGGATAGGGGATGAGATGTTTTCCGGCGGAGATCCCCTTTAAACTCTAACATTTCCAGAGCACATAGCTTAGAACAGTGTTTCCTAACCAGTGTTCCTCCAGCTGTTGCAAACTACAACTCTGTTGCAGTTTTAAAACAGCTAGAGGCAAACTGGCTGGGAAATGCTGACTTAGAGGGAGCGGTGCTGTGATAACTTCTTGCATCTACCTTTAGGTGGCGCCATAAACCACAGAATTTTATTTTTAATGCTATCACAGCTCATTTTCACAACCAACCTAAATTCATTGAATGAACATATAGAGCGGTGTTTGACAACCAGGGTGCCTTCAGCTGCTGGAAAACTACAACTCCCAGCATGCTGGGGGTTATAGTTATGCAACAGCTGGGGACACCCGGTTGGGAACCACTGATATAGACAGCACAAATCTCCCTCAACTCATGAAAGTTTGCTACAATGTATCAGTGCAGCCTGCAGTGTAGAATATCTCACAAGCCAAGACTGGATGCAACTGTAACAAACCCTCAGTTGTGAATGTTAACATTTTCAGCCTTTGCATGGGATGGCTGTCAGGGCATGCTGGGAGTTGGAGCTGGGGAATACTAGTGTTGTCAGGTTTAGGGCATGATGAGAGTTGTAGTTTTTGCAACAGCTGGAGAGCTACCTGTTGGGTGAGACTGATCTAGTCAGGTCTAGGGCATGATAGGAGTTGTAGTTTTGCAACAACTGGAAAGCCACAGACTTGGGAATACTAGTGTAGTCAGATATAGGGAACGATGGGAGTTGTAGTTTTGCAATAGCTAGAGATCCACATGTTGGGGATGGGGAATACTACTGTATACAGGTCTAGGGCATGATGAGAGTAGTAGGTTTGAAACAGCTAGAGAGCCACAGGTTGGGGAATACTACTGTACTGTGGTCTAAGGCAAAATGAGAGTAGTAGTTTTGTGGCAGCAGAAGAGACACAATATTGGGGAACACTGATCTACGATATGATGAGAACACTAGTGTAGTCAGATCTAGGGCATGATAGGAGTTGTAGTTTTGTAACAACTGGAAAGCCCCAAACTTGGGAATACTAGTGTAGTCAGATCTAGGGAACGATGAGAGTTGTAGTTTTGCAACAGCTAGAGAGCCACGTGTTGGGGAATATGCACAATGTAGAAACCTGTGAAGCAATTACTCCTAGGGGCGGCGCAGGTCACTAGTAGTGCCGGGTTTACCTTTACATGCACACGTGTTGGGGAATACTACTGTACGCAGGTCTAGGGCATGATGAGAGTAGTAGTTTTGAAACTTAGAGAGACACAGGTTGGGGAATACTACTGTACTGTGGTGTAGGCAACGGTCAAGTCCTGGGGGGGGGGGGGGGGGGGGGGGGGGGAATGAGAAAACTCACCCAAGATTTCCAGTCAAGGGCTAATGGGAACTGTGTTTCTGTCATAGAAAAAGTGCAGGAACTCAGTTCCCACGGGTTCCTGCAGGACTTGAGCCCTGGGTCTAGGGCATAATTAGCGTAGTAGTTTTGTAGCAGTAGGAGAGACACAGGTTCGGGAACACTGATCTATTTAGGTTAAGGACATGATGAGAACACCAGTGTAGTCAGATCTAGGGCATGATAGGAGTTGTAGTTTTGGAGAGCCACAAGTTGGGGAATAATGATTTAGTCAAGTCTAGGGCTTGACGGAAGTTGTAGTTTTGCAACAGCTAGAGAGCCACAGCTTGGGGAATGCTAAGGTAGTCAGGTCTAGGGCATGATGGGAGTTGTAGTTTTGCCACAGCTTGGGGAACACTGACATACAAAGTACATTAGAAAGTTGGAATAAATTGTTTTCATTTAACATATCTTTATTTTTTATTAAAAAAATAAATAAAAAATAAAAAAATATATATATACATATATATAGTATATATATATATATATATATATATTAATGGTTGCTAAACAGTGGGGCACATAGGGGAAATAGTAAGTGACTTGGGACATGAAATTTTCCCAACTGACCACTAGAGGACAGTATTGCTATTGCCTAGAGAAATATGAGCAGCATCATGAACATCAGGGGTAGTTATATATATATATATATATATATACTTTTATATAAACAGGTTTACTATTACTAATAAAGTGTATCGAATGACAGTGGATTTTTTTATTTTATTTTATTCGATGTGTCATTCTGTGAAAACCAATCTGTCGTCTTTTAAGGGAATACAGAATTTCCAGACCTGTTGCGCTTCCCGAACCGAGAGTCTCTATTTATGGCAATGCAGCAAAAACAAGGGATAAGTATGGTATCTGTTCATTGGAGGGATATATATATATATATATATATATATATATATATATATATATATAGGGTCATCGGGATATGGCTCACTGGGGGTCGCTGTTGCAAAACTACAACTCCCATCATGCCCTGACAGCCGCAGGCTGTCAGGGCATGATGGGAGTTGTAGTTTTGCAACAGCAGGAGATGACTGCTTTATGGCGTGTATAAAATCAGCAGCAGTAATTGTAAGAGTCTCATTGTTGCCCATAGCAACCAATCAGCGCTCAGCTTTCATTTTTACCAGTGCGGTATGAGAAATGAAAGCTGAGCTGTGATTGGTTGCTATGGGCAACAGATAGAATCTAACTATAAGGGCCTGTTCACACTGTGAGGGAAATGTCCTTGCAGAAATCTTCTTTCTGCTCCATAGTCCCAGGACAGCTTGATAAATTTCCCCCAAAATATTCGCCAAAGTCCCCTCCGATGTCCATTTGTGCCACAACATTAATTAAAGGGGGTACTCCGGTGGAAAACTTTTTTCTGGTGCCAGAAAGTTAAACAGATTTGTAAATGACTTCTATGAAAAAATCTTAATCCTTCCAGTACTTATTAGCTGCTGAATACTACAGAGGAAATTCTGTTCTTTTTAGAACACAGAGCTCTCTGCTGACATCACGACCACAGTGCTCTCTGCTGACATATCTGTCCATTTTAGGAACTGGCCAAAAAGAAAATGATTTCCTCTGTAGTATTCAGCAGCTAATAAGTACTGGAAGGATTAAGATTTTTTTAATAGACGTTATTTACAAATCTGTTTAACTTTCTGGCACCAGTTGATTTAAAAAAAAAAAAAAAAAAAAAGTTTTCCACTGGAGTACCCCTTTAACCTGCCATGATGACTATACTGACCTTATTGTATGCCAGGGTTTCCAAACCAGGGTGACTCCAGCTGTAGCAAAACTACAACTCCCGGTAAGCCAGGAGTTGTATTTTTGCAACAGCTGGAGGCACTCTGATTGGGAAACATTGTCCTCTACTATGGACTATGGATTTTTTAGGCGGGGTTCACACTAGCCAAATATTTTTTGCATTGGTATCACAGCCACAAGTCCCAACACATCTAACTCAAGGCCGCAGTTTTGCCAAGTATTGCAGCCATAGTACGGACGCATAAAAATGAGCCCATATTAGGCTATTGTGTACATTACCTCGGTCTGGGGAAAGTTGTTACTATTTAGTTTCTCCCATTTTAATTATTATTTTATAGAATTTTTTTATGCTGAGAATTTGTTTTTAAATTGAAAAAGTAAAAAATATGAATATATAAACATATGTGTGTGTGTGTGTGTGTGTATATATATATATAATTGTTTGTTTTTGACTTTTTTTTTATTGAAACATATATAAATTATTTATATACATATATATATATATATATATATATATATACATAAAAAATTCTATAAAATAATAATTAAAATGGGAGACACTAAATAGGTTTTTGGGGGGATAGACATGTTTTTTTTTTAGTTTTGTTTTTTAACACTTACATTTTTTTTAAAGTGTACCTGTCGTCAACAAAAACTTTTCATATAATGTAGATAATAACATTATATGTATATTTGTAGTATACATTGGTTAAAAAAAAATTGTATATTTTTGGGTGAAAAAATGCTGTCCCTGCAGCTATTGCCTGTGTGTCTCTGTGAGGAGTCCAAATACAGGAAGTGAGGACAGGACAAGACGGGATCTGTGCAGACTCCTGGCTTGTCAATCATCCTCATGTGTGAGCCCTGCTTGTCCTCAGTGTACAGAGCCCTGCTTGTCCTCAGTGTACAGAGCCCTGCTTGTCCTCAGTGTACAGAGTCCTGCTTGTCCTCACTGCACAGAGCCCTGCTTGTCCTCAGTGTACAGAGCCCCGCTTGTCCTCAGTGTACAGAGCCCTGCTTGTCCTCAGTGTACAGAGCCCTGCTTGTCCTCAGTGTACAGAGCCCTGCTTGTCCTCAGTGTACAGAGCCCCGCTTGTCCTCAGTGTACAGAGCCCCGCTTGTCCTCAGTGTACAGAGCCCCGCTTGTCCTCAGTGTACAGAGCCCTGCTTGTCCTCAGTGTACAGAACCCTGCTTGTCCTCAGTGTACAGAACCCTGCTTGTCCTCAGTGTACAGAGCCCTGCTTGTCCTCAGTGTACAGAGCCCTGCTTGTCCTCAGTGTACAGAACCCTGCTTGTCCTCAGTGTACAGAGCCCTGCTTGTCCTCAGTGTACAGAACCCTGCTTGTCCTCAGTGCACAGAACCCTGCTTGTCCTCAGTGCACAGAGCCCTGCTTGTCCTCAGTGCACAGAGCCCTGCTTGTCCTCAGTGTACAGAGCCCTGCTTGTCCTCAGTGTGCAGAGCCCCCTGCTTGGCCTCAGTATACAGAGCCCTGCTTGGCCTCAGTGTGCAGAGCCTCCTGCTTGTCCTCAGTATACAGAGCCCTGCTTGTCCTCAGTGTACAGAGCCCTGCTTGTCCTCAGTGTACAGAGCCCCGCTTGTCCTCAGTGTGCAGAGCCCCGCTTGTCCTCAGTGTACAGAGCCCCGCTTGTCCTCAGTGTACAGAGCCCTGCTTGTCCTTAGTGTACAGAGCCCTGCTTGTCCTCAGTGTACGGAGCTTAGTGCTTGTCCTCAGTGTGCAGAGCCCCGCTTGTCCTCAGTGTACAGAGCCCCACTTGTCCTCAGTGTACAGAGCCCTGTTTGTCCTCAGTGTACAGAGCCCTGCTTGTCCTCAGTGTACGGAGCTTAGTGCTTGTCCTCAGTGTACGGAGCTTAGTGCTTGTCCACCATCACTTCCTATATTTGGATTCCTCATAGAGACACACAAGCAATAGCAGCAGGGACAAAAATATATATACTTTTTTAACCAATGTATATTACAAATATAACATATAAGGCATTATCTACATTATATAAAATGTTTTTGTTGACAACAGGTACACTTTAAACATTTGTGTTTTTTTTTTTATTAAAAAACATAATAATCAATAACATTAATATATACAAATGTTTTAAATATTTTATTTTTAGGGGTAGACGTGGATTTTTTGTTAATTAAAGCATTAACACATTTTGTCATATAAATACATTTAAAAAAAGAAGCTGTTTTTTCAAATTATTTTTATTGACACAGTCATTAAAAAAATTAATAAAAATAGAACTTTTGATGTCATAAAGGTTTGATTGGTCGGGGTCGGAATGTTCAGACTCATACCGATCAGTGCTAAACACTTTTTCTCCCGCCTCGGTACCCAATGACCAAGATGGTCACAAAATGCAAGTTTATGGAATCACTTCGATGTCATAGACTGAGAGAAGGGGAAGTAGTTCTTTTCAGAGGAAGTTGTGTAGTTCTTTCCAGTCTGTCCACAGTGCTCTTTGCTGCCCCCTCTGTCCGTGTCAGGAACTGATTGGAGCAGAAGAGGTTCTCTATAGGGATTTACTCAGGCTCTGGACAGTTACAGACACGGACAGAGGTGTCAGCAGAGAGCACTGTAGTCAGACTGAAAAGAACTACACAACTTCATCTGGAGCATACAGCAGCTGATAAGTACTGGAAGGGTTAATATTTTTATATAGAAGCAATTTACAAATCTGTATAACTCTGGAGCCAGTTGACTTGGGGACATTTGTATAAAAAGAAAATTTGTATAATAATAATAAAATGTGTGAAACCTGTCACTAAAAAAAGATATTTTCACAGAACCTATAATAAAAAATTGAGTCCTCACTCCAGTAAAGGGAGGGGTCCATTCCAATGACACACATGTCCACCCCCCCCCCCCCCCTCCAACCACTTTGATAAGTTTTAAAGGGGTACTCCAGCGGAAAACTTTTTTTTTATATTTTTAAATCAACTGGTGCCAGAAAGTTAAACTTGACTTCTATTAAAAAATCTTAATCCTTCCAGTACTTAGTAGCTGCTGAATACTACAGAGGAAATTAGTTTCTTTTTGGTACACAGAGCTCTCTGCTGACATCACGATCACAGTGCTCTCTGCTGACATCATGAGCACAGTGCTCTCTGCTGACATCACGACCACAGTGCTCTCTGCTGACATCATGAGCACAGTGCTCTCTGCTGACACCTCTGTCCATTTTAGGAACTGTCCAGAGAAGCATATGTTTTCTATGGGAATTTTCTCCTACTCTGGACAGTTCCTAAAATGAACAGCAGAGGTCAGCAGAGAGCTCTGTGTTTCAAAAAGAAAAAAAAAATCCTCTTTAGTATTCAGCAACTAATAAGTACTGGAAGGATTAAGATTTTTTTAATAGAAGTAATTTACAAATCTGTTTAACTTTCTGGCGCCAGTTGATTTAAAAAAAAACTAAATAAATAAATAAAGTTGTGCATTCACACTCTATTTGTTTTTGCGGGTTTTCCGCGGCGTATTTGAAAGTGGGCGGGCTCTTCCCGGCTGTCCGTAGTAGATTTTCCTCGGCGGAATTTACGCTGCGTAAAATCCGCCGCAGTCCCTACTGACTTCAATGGGGCTTTCGGCGGATTTTTCCGCAGCGTAAATTCCTCCGTAGAAAATCTGCTACGGACAGCCGAGAAGACCCCGTCCCCTTTCAAGTACGCAGCGCAAAAGCGGGATTTGCAGTAATACAACCTATTGATCTCTTTTGGGACAGAAGGAAATGATCATTGTAGATCATTTTTTACATGGAAGAAGAGGTGGTGGTGGCTGCATTTCCTAAAAGCTGACAACAGGCCATGCTGATGGGATAATAATGGGTTAAATCCGCGACAGCTCTGCGTATCCGAGAGAATTTTTCCGTGTCAGGCAAGTAATTCCTCCATCTGTCTCTGGACGGAAGCTGGAGGCATCTGCAAGTTATATGTAACAGATACCTCAAGAAGTTTGCAAACTCATTATCAGAATCAGCTCCACCTCCCCCCTACCCCCCCACCAGACTTTATCACTGAGGGTCATTCGCAGCTGTTGTTAGGGGCTTAGGCTTCGCTTAAATTGACAGCTGCAGGGAAAGTGAAGGCTGCTCCATCCACTCCACATTTGCCTGTCCCATAACAATATTAGAAGAGTCGCCCTAATGAAGAGATCAGCCTAAACCCTAAGTGACCTTCTCCCCGCCCTGCTGTGCCTCAAGGTCCTGGAGGGTAAATGGATTTCTCCCTACTTGACACGACGCTGAAATAAATCTACGTGAAAACATGACACTCAAGTTCAAGGAGCTGCGGTACACGAGCACGATCCCCCAATATAATGTTATGTAATGGGGAATCAATGTCACATTTATCTTACAGTAGAAAATCCAAAAGCATCAGTGTAATGTAGGGGTTAATACATTAGTATTGTCCCGTTAAGTAGAAGTTATATATCCTAGATCAGTGGTCTTCAACCTGTGGACGTCCCAATGTTACAAAACTACAACTCCCAGCATGCCCGGACAGCCGTTGGCTGTCCGGGCATGCTGGGAGTTGTAGTTTTGTAACATCTGGAGGACCACAGGTTGGAGACCACTGTCCTAGATGATTATCCTGTACTGATCTTGAGTTATATCCTGTAGATCTTTTATTAAAATTTCAAACATAACAATAAAAAAATTACAAAACATAAACATATCATATCCGACAGAACATTTCAATATAATGATCATAAAACCAACACAATAGCATAAAATACAACACCGGTCCACCCCACACTCATTCCTGCACACAAACAAATATATACAATATTTACAAAAGACATATTCCTATAATACCCATAATACCCATACCATACTAATAAACTATATACACTAATACTAAATGTGAATTTCCTGGCCCAGTTGCAATACCAAAAACCCAATACCAGTAATATACCAAAAAGAATAACAACAACAACAATAATAATATATACAAAATAATAAAAACCAACACAAACAAAATAACACCACTTTTTTTATTTTTTTATTTATTTATTTATTTATTTTTTGGCCCTGAGCTGGTCCCGCATCCCATGCCCCCAGTACATGTTACCAGACGTCCATGAACCAGTCCAGGATTTTCTGTATATATAAAAGTCCCATACAAACCCCCTCCCCCCTTTTTAACCCACCACCCAACCTAAACTAAACCCAAACCCCAGGTGGCATCACACAATATATACAATATATACATTACATAAAATATACACAGACTAACAATATATACAATACATAAGTATACAAATAGACTACAACAATAAATACCATAACAAATACATATAACACTATAAACCAAACAACAAACCCCTAAAGCTCAAGTTCAGCGCCTGCAAGCCCTATATTACCATAAACCAACTGCTCAAAACAAAAAGACTAATGTGCCAGCATCAGCCCACCACCAGGGGGAGACAACAGGCTAAGGCACTTTAAAGGCAGAGCCCCTCCATAGACGAGAGGCCCTGCCAGCACCCAGCCTCTCGTACTCCAGAGAACGCACCTTCACCAGGTCACCGAGAATGTTCCTAGCCACCACATCCACAGGGAGGATTTTACGCTGCGTCGACACTAAACACCGTGCGTTCCACGTGTAATACCTGACCACTGAGCTGACTAGGAATAAAGTGCACCGGTCCCAGCCTCCAAGGTTTCTGAATGCCCCATAGGCCCATTCCGCATAGGAGAGACTGGCCAGCCAAGGCCAACCAATGGAAGCGCCCACCCTGGTGTAAACCTCTGTGTTAAAGGGACAATGAAGCAGAAAATGCTCCATACTTTCCAGCATGCCTCCACACTCTTCGCGGGGACATCCCCGGTCATCAGAGCTCCTGCACTTCAGATTGTCCCTCACACACAGTTTCCCGTGGAAGCAGCGCCAAGTCAAGTCCCAAAACTTCAAGGGGATCCTGATAGAATTCAAAAGCTCTAAACCCACCTCCAGATCCCGACTTGGGCAGTCCTTGAGCGCCAATGGCCTCTGGAAATGAGAAGACAGGACCCTCTTGTCAAGGAATTTCCTCGACAGAGTCCTAATCTCCCCCATCCCCAGACCCCACTGACGAATAACCTTCAGAACCGGGGTAGTGTAAGCCGGGAGATGCCCGTGTGGTGTGCGAAGATCCTTCACTTGCCCTCCTGTCTCCCATTCCTGGAAGAAAGGCCAAAACCATCCCCTACAGGAGGATACCCACGGAGGAGCCCTCTCTGACCAGAGGTTTGCTATATTGGTCTTAAGAAAGGTATTCACTAGGAACACCACAGGGTTGACCATACACAACCCCCCTAGTCTCCTCGTACGGTAAGTAACCTCCCTCTTCACTAGGTTCAGTCTGTTCCCCCATAACATCTGGAAGAACACACTGTAGACCCGGGTCCAAAGAGGTTCTGGCAACATGCATACACTGCCCAGATATATCAGTAAAGGGAGCAGGAATGTTTTGATCAGGTTAACCCTTTCCCCGAGGGTCAAAGACCAACCCTTCCACTGATCCACCTTCTGAGCGGCGATCTTAAGCCTGCTGTCCCAGTTTTGTTTGGGGTAATCCCCTTGGCCAAATTCGATGCCGAGAACTTTTGCAGATTCCTGGGGCTCTGGAAGGGCGTCCGGGAGATCAAAACCAGGATCTCCCCCTCCCAGCCAGAGACTCTCGCACTTATCCCGGTTGATCTTGGACCCGGATGCCTCTGAGTAGCGGTCCACCTCTGACATCACCCATTGGCCTTCCTCTTGTGAGGAGACAAACACGGTGACATCATCAGCATACGCTACCGCCCTCAGAGCCAAATCCGGCACTGCCAGGTCCATTCTCACCCCCGCCAACGGTCCACAATCAATCCTCCTAAGGAAAGGATCAATTGCAAACACGTACAGCAACGGGCTCAAAGGACAACCCCGACGGACGCCAGACCCAACCACAAAAGAGCGGCCAATCCAACCATTCACAAGCGGGAAACTCTCTGCCCCTGCGTACAAGGTCTTAAGCCAATCAACAAACCCCCCCCCCCCCCCCCCCCCCCCCCCCCCCCCCGGCAGGCCATATCTCAGAAGAACAGACCAGAGGTATTCATGGTTAACCCGATCAAACGCTTTTGCCTGATCCAAGGACAGCAAGTACCCCTTCCAGTGGCCAGCCCTACCCTGCTCCACAGCCTCTCGGACACTGAGCACAGCACTAAATGTACTGCGGCCCGGAACAGAGCAATGCTGAGCCCCCGAAAGGAGCCGGGGTGCAAACTCCACCAGCCGGTTAAACAGCACTTTTGCCAGAATCTTTCGGTCCACATTGAGAAGCGCTATGGGACGCCAATTCTCAATGTGGGACGGGTCTTTACCCTTTGACAGGATGATCAGCGCTGACCTCCTCATTGACTTTGGCAGAGTGCCCGAGGATAGACACTCATTAAAAACCCCAGTCAAGAGGGGAACCAAAGTGTCCTTAAAGGTCTTATAGAACTCAGATGTTAAGCCATCCGGACCGGGTGACTTCTTGAGGGCAAGCCCATCAATAGCCATCCTGACTTCCTCTTCCCGGATCATCTCTGTCAAAACGTCAAGAGAGGAGTCTACTCCTGGTTCAGGGACGGTTTCAGCCAAGAAAGCTGATACCTTATCTCGATCTAGATCCTTCCTTCCCAAGAGGTGCGAGTAGAAGGATCTGACGACCTCCAGGATCCCTGATCTGGACCTTTTCAAGGATCCCGTACTATCAATCAGTCCTGAGACTATTTTACTATTCACTGACATCTTGCAGTTTCTGTAAGGGTCGGGCGAGCGGTACTTCCCGTAATCCCTCTCAAAAACCAAAGATGCGTGTCTGTCATACTGGCACTTCATCAACAAGGACTTCACTCTGGAGATATCGTCACGACTACCTCCAGTCGAGACAAGGTTCTCAAGTTTCTTCCTCAGGCCCTGGTACAAACGGTACCTGTTTAGGCTTCTGAGGCTCGAGAGCTGGCGGAAGAATCTCGCAACCCTTTCCTTGAAGATCTCCCACCACTCTGACTTACTGCTACAAAGGCCCAGCAATGGTACCTGGCTCTGAAGAAAATCCTCAAAGGACTGTCTTATCTCCGCTTCTTCCAAGAGAGACGAATTCAGCTTCCAATAGCCTCTGCCCATCCGGGGGGGTCTCTGTGACATTCAGAGAAAACAAAATTAAACAGTGATCGGAGAACTCCACCTCAACAACAGACACTGCTGAAGAGACGGCCTCCTCCTTTAAAAAAAAACCTATCTATCCTAGACCTACAACTACCCCTATGATAGGTGAATCCCGCGTGGCCTGGGGTGTGCCGGATGTGGACATCCACTGTCACGATGCCGGCTGGCAGGAGGTGGATCCCCTGTGCCAGAGAGGGATTGGCGTGGACCGTGCTAGTGGACCGGTTCTAAGTCACTACTGGTTTTCACCAGAGCCCGCCGCAAAGCGGGATGGTCTTGCTGCGGCGGTAGTGACCAGGTCGTATCCACTAGCAACGGCTCAACCTCTCTGACTGCTGAAGATAGGCGCGGTACAAGGGAGTAGACAGAAGCAAGGTCGGACGTAGCAGAAGGTCGGGGCAGGCAGCAAGGATCGTAGTCAGGGGCAACGGCAGGAGGTCTGGAACACAGGCTAGGAACACACAAGGAAACGCTTTCACTGGCACAATGGCAACAAGATCCGGCGAGGGAGTGCAGGGGAAGTGAGGTATACATAGGGAGTGCACAGGTGAACACACTGATTAGAACCACTTGCGCCAATCAGCGGCGCAGTGGCCCTTTAAATCGCAGAGACCCGGCGCGCGCGCCCTAGGGAGCGGGGCCGCGCGCGCCGGGACAGGACCGACGGAGAGCGAGTCAGGTACGGGAGCCGGGATGCGCATCGCGAGCGGGCGCCACCCGCATCGCGAATCGCATCCCGGCTGGAGGCGGTATCGCAGCGCACCGGGTCAGTGGATCTGACCGGAACGCTGCAGTAGCGAGAGTGTAGCGAGCGCTCCGGGGAGGAGCGGGGATACGGAGCGCTCGGCGTAACAGTACCCCCCCCCCCTTGGGTCTCCCCCTCTTCTTAGAGCCTGAGAACCTGAGGAGCAGATTTTTGTCTAGGATATTGTCCTCAGGTTCCCAGGATCTCTCTTCAGGACCACAACCCTCCCAATCGACCAAAAAAAAAGTTTTCCCTCTGACCTTCTTGGAGGCCAGTATCTCCTTTACGGAGAAGATGTCCGAGGAGCCGGAAACAGGAGTGGGAGAAACAAGTTTGGGAGAGAAACGGTTGATGATGAGTGGTTTAAGAAGAGAAACGTGAAAGGCATTAGGAATACGAAGAGAAGGAGGAAGAAGAAGTTTGTAAGAGACAGGATTAATCTGGCACAAAATTTTGAAAGGACCAAGATAGCGTGGTCCCAATTTGTAGCTAGGGACACGGAAGCGGACATATTTAGCGGAGAGCCATACCTTGTCTCCAGGAGAAAAAATGGGGGGAGCTCTTCTTTTCTTATCAGCAAACTTCTTCATGCGTGATGAAGCCTGTAAGAGAGAATTTTGGGTCTCTTTCCATATGGTGGAAAGATCACGAGATATTTCATCCACAGCGGGCAAACCAGAGGGCAAGGGAGTAGGGAGGGGGGGAAGAGGGTGACGGCCGTACACCACGAAAAATGGGGATTTGGAGGAAGATTCAGAGACTCTGAAGTTATACGAGAATTCGGCCCATGGTAGAAGATCTGCCCAGTCATCCTGGCGGGAGGAAACAAAATGCCGTAAATAATCACCCAGGACCTGGTTAATTCTTTCTACTTGCCCATTGGATTGAGGATTATAGGCAGAAGAAAAGTTTAATTTAATCTTGAGTTGTTTACAGAGAGCCCTCCAGAATTTTGACATGAATTGGAAGCCTCTGTCCGAGACGATCTGTGTGGGCAACCCGTGAAGACGAAAAATGTGTACAAAAAATTGTTTTGCCAACTGAGGCGCTGAAGGGAGACCAGGAAGAGGGATGAAATGTGCCATCTTGGAGAATCGATCAACGACCACCCAAACAACAGTGTTGCCACGGGATGGAGGTAAGTCTGTAATAAAGTCCATACCAATCAGAGACCAAGGCTGTTCGGGGACAGGCAGAGGATGGAGAAGACCAGCGGGCTTCTGGCGAGGAGTCTTATCCCGGGCACAGACAGTGCAGGCTCGCACAAAATCCACAACATCCGTCTCCAGAGTCGGCCACCAATAGAAACGAGAGATGAGTTGCACGGATTTCTTGATGCCCGCATGACCTGCGAGATGGGAGGAGTGACCCCATTTGAGGATTCCGAGGCGTTGGCGTGGAGAGACGAAGGTCTTCCCTGGAGGAGTTTGCCTGATGGAGGCTGGAGAAGTGGAGATCAGACAGTCAGGAGGAATGATGTGTTGCGGAGAGAGCTCTACTTCCGAGGCATCCGAGGAACGAGAGAGAGCATCGGCCCTAATGTTCTTATCGGCAGGCCGAAAGTGAATTTCAAAATTAAATCGGGCAAAGAACAGAGACCACCTGGCCTGGCGAGGATTCAGCCGTTGGGCAGACTGGAGATAGGAGAGGTTCTTGTGATCGGTGTAAATAATAACTGGAAATCTTGATCCCTCCAGCAGATGCCTCCATTCCTCAAGTGCTAATTTAATGGCTAGTAGCTCTCGATCCCCGATGGAGTAGTTCCTCTCCGCCGGAGAGAAGGTCCTAGAAAAAAAAACACAAGTAACAGCATGCCCGGAAGAATTTTTTTGTAGAAGGACCGCTCCAGCTCCTACTGAGGAGGCATCAACCTCCAATAGGAAGGGTTTAGATGGGTCAGGTCTGGAGAGCACGGGAGCCGAAGAAAAGGCAGACTTGAGCTGTTTAAAGGCGTCTTCCGCTTGGGGAGGCCATGACTTAGGATTGGCATTCTTTTTGGTTAAAGCCACGATAGGAGCCACAATGGTAGAAAAATGTGGAATAAATTGTCTGTAATAATTGGCGAACCCCAAAAAACGTTGGATAGCACGGAGTCCGGAGGGGCGTGGCCAATCTAAGACGGCAGAGAGTTTGTCTGGATCCGTTTGTAGTCCCTGGCCAGAGACCAAGTATCCTAGGAAAGGAAGAGATTGACATTCAAACAGACATTTCTCCATTTTGGCATAAAGTTGATTGTCACGAAGTCTCTGAAGAACCATGCGGACATGCTGGCGGTGTTCTTCAAGGTTGGCAGAAAAAATCAGGATATCGTCCAGATACACAACAACACAGGAATATAAGAGATCACGAAAAATTTCATTAACAAAGTCTTGGAAGACGGCAGGGGCGTTGCACAGGCCAAAGGGCATGACCAGATACTCAAAGTGTCCATCTCTAGTGTTAAATGCCGTTTTCCATTCATCCCCCTCTCTGATGCGGATGAGATTATAAGCACCTCTTAAGTCCAGTTTGGTAAAGATGTGGGCACCTTGGAGGCGATCAAAGAGTTCAGAGATGAGAGGTAGGGGGTAGCGGTTCTTTACCGTGATTTTATTAAGACCGCGGTAGTCAATGCAAGGACGTAGAGAGCCATCTTTTTTGGACACAAAGAAAAATCCGGCTCCGGCAGGAGAGGAGGATTTGCGGATAAAGCCCTTTTTTAAATTTTCCTGGATGTACTCAGACATAGCAAGAGTCTCTGGGGCAGAGAGAGGATAAATTCTGCCCCGGGGTGGAGTAGTGCCCGGGAGGAGGTCAATAGGACAGTCATAAGGCCTGTGAGGAGGTAGAGTCTCAGCTTGTTTTTTGCAAAAAACATCCGCAAAGTCCATATAGGCCTTAGGGAGACCGGTTACAGGGGGAACCACAGGGTCACGGCAAGGAGAACTGGGAACCGGTTTAAGGCAGTCCTTGAAACAAGAGGAACCCCAACTCTTGATCTCCCCAGTGGACCAATCCAGGGTTGGGGAATGGTGTTGAAGCCAGGGTAGTCCGAGGAGAATTTCGGAAGTGCAATTGGGGAGGACCAAAAACTCAATTTTCTCGTGATGAGGTCCGATGCACATTAGGAGGGGCTCCGTGCGGAAACGTATGGTACAGTCCAATCTTTCATTGTTAACACAATTGATGTAGAGGGGTCTGGCGAGACTGGTCACCGGGAAGTTGAACCTGTTGATGAGAGGGGCCAAAATAAAATTTCCTGCAGATCCGGAATCCAAGAAGGCCATAGTAGAGAAGGAGAAGGTAGAGGCAGATATCCGCACAGGCACAGTAAGACGTGGAGAAGCAGAGTTGACATCAAGGACTGTCTCACCTTTGTGCGGAGTCAGCGTACGTCTTTCCAGGCGGGGAGGACGGATAGGACAATCCTTCAGGAAGTGTTCGGTACCGGCACAGTACAGGCAGAGATTCTCCATGCGGCGTCGTGTCCTCTCTTGAGGTGTCAGGCGAGACCGGTCGACCTGCATAGCCTCCACGGCGGGAGGCACAGGAACGGATTGCAGGGGACCAGAGGAGAGAGGAGCCGGGGAGAAAAAACGCCTCGTGCGAACAAAGTCCATATCCTGGCGGAGCTCCTGACGCCTTTCGGAAAAACGCATGTCAATGCGAGTGGCTAGATGAATGAGTTCATGTAGGTTAGCAGGGATTTCTCGTGCGGCCAGAACATCTTTAATGTTGCTGGATAGGCCCTTTTTAAAGGTCGCGCAGAGGGCCTCATTATTCCAGGATAGTTCAGAAGCAAGAGTACGGAATTGTACGGCGTACTCGCCAACGGAAGAATTACCCTGGACCAGGTTCAACAGCAGAAGAGGCTCGGGCAGGTTCCTCAAAGACACTTCGAATTTCCGAGAAGAAGGAGTGTACAGAGGCAGTGACGGGGTCATTGCGGTCCCAGAGCGGTGTGGCCCATGACAGAGCTTTTCCAGACAGAAGGCTGACTACGAAAGCCACCTTAGACCTTTCAGTAGGAAACTGGTCCGACATCATCTCCAAGTGCAGGGAACATTGAGAAAGAAAGCCACGGCAAAATTTAGAGTCCCCATCAAATTTATCCGGCAAGGATAGTCGTAGGCCTGAAGCGGCCACTCGCTGCGGAGGAGGTGCAAGAGCTGGCGGAGGAGATGATTGCTGAAGCTGTGGTAGTAGCTGCTGTAGCATCACGGTCAGTTGAGACAGCTGGTGGCCTTGTTGCGCTATCTGTTGTGACTGATGGGCGACCACCGTGGTGAGGTCGGCGACAACTGGCAGAGGGACTTCAGCGGGATCCATGGCCGGATCTACTGTCACGATGCCGGCTGGCAGGAGGTGGATCCTCTGTGCCAGAGAGGGATTGGCGTGGACCGTGCTAGTGGACCGGTTCTAAGTCACTACTGGTTTTCACCAGAGCCCGCCGCAAAGCGGGATGGTCTTGCTGCGGCGGTAGTGACCAGGTCGTATCCACTAGCAACGGCTCAACCTCTCTGACTGCTGAAGATAGGCGCGGTACAAGGGAGTAGACAGAAGCAAGGTCGGACGTAGCAGAAGGTCGGGGCAGGCAGCAAGGATCGTAGTCAGGGGCAACGGCAGGAGGTCTGGAACACAGGCTAGGAACACACAAGGAAACGCTTTCACTGGCACAATGGCAACAAGATCCGGCGAGGGAGTGCAGGGGAAGTGAGGTATACATAGGGAGTGCACAGGTGAACACACTGATTAGAACCACTTGCGCCAATCAGCGGCGCAGTGGCCCTTTAAATCGCAGAGACCCGGCGCGCGCGCGCCCTAGGGAGCGGGGCCGCGCGCGCCGGGACAGGACCGACGGAGAGCGAGTCAGGTACGGGAGCCGGGATGCGCATCGCGAGCGGGCGCCACCCGCATCGCGAATCGCATCCCGGCTGGAGGCGGTATCGCAGCGCACCGGGTCAGTGGATCTGACCGGAGCGCTGCAGTAGCGAGAGTGTAGCGAGCGCTCCGGGGAGGAGCGGGGACCCGGAGCGCTCGGCGTAACATCCACCAGGCGAGCCTCACTCGCTATGCTATTAAGGGCGACGCTATCATAAGTCCGCTTGTCTCTGGCACCTCCCCTGTCTTGGGGCCTCGTGACAGCATTAAAGTCCCCTCCAAAGACCACCTGCCGACTTGTAAAAAGATAGGGCTTGATCCTCATAAAGAGACACTTCCGGTCCCACTTAGACTGTGGGCCGTAGATGTTAATAAGGCGAAGTTCTTGTCCCTTCATGAGGACATCTAAGATCAGGCACCTCCCCATTTCTAACTCGATAACCCGTCGGCATTCTACCGCTGCGGTAAAAAGGACCGCCACTCCGCTATACGGCTCGGCCCCAAGAGACCAGTAGGAGGGCCCATTCCTCCACTCTCTTTTAGCCTTGTAGATAGATGACATATCTGTTAGCCTGGTCTCTTGCAAAAATAAAATATCAGCATTAATATGGGCAAAAAAATCATAGGCCGCAAATCGAGCCGTATCTGACTTTATGCTGGCAACATTAATGGATGCCAGAGTCAACGGAGAGGGTGCCGCCATCAAGGGTGACTGAGTTAGACAGCTTTCTTTTTCCCACCATCCTTCCCATCCACCCCACCACCCTCCTCATCAGATGATGGTTTACCCCTTTTTAGTGAGATGGATGTGTCCATTTTCCCTTTATTTACATTTTCCTCGTCCCCTGACTCTGAGCCAGTCCCCCCCCCTGAAGACATAGGTTCCCCAGGGAGAGAGGACTCAGGGTCCCCTGTGGGCCCCACCGCAACATCCGGAACCTCACCCCCAGCCTCCTCCTCCGAAGAGGAAATGTCGCGGAGGGCTCGGAACCGGTTGGAGAGACCAATCAGAGGGGGGTCAGTTGTACCTTCCTTTGGCATCTGGCGGGTGGGAGAAGATTTTAAATCTCCCTTTTTCTTATTCCTCCGAGTACCCCGCTTTGTTTCTGCCCATCTCCCTCTGTCCTCATCCGCGCTCTCACCATGGGAGGACAGCGAGGAGACAGTATCCTCCTCTTTGTGGATCCTTCCAGTCTCCTCATCCAGTTCACTATCCCCCAGGGCCTCAGCAGTAACACTGTTCGCAGGGACAGGATCAGAAGCCACCTCAGCTGTCTGATGCTCCTGTGACTCCCGAATCTCCCTATCCCTTTGACGCTTCTTGAGACGCCTCAGTTGGGCAGGCGTCTTCTGCTTACTTTTCTTCCCTGGCCCCTGCACCCCTTCATCCCCGCCAGCCATCCCCCCAGCAGAGTTCACCTCATGGCTTACCCCCACTGGGGCAACAACCGCGTTGACAAAGGAACGAGGGCAGCGACTGAATGGGTGACCTAAGTCACCACACAGGTGACACCTAATCTCTGCACAAGATGCAGCGAGATGGCCTATTTCCCCACACAGAGTGCACTTCTGCACAGTGCAATTGGCACTAAAATGTGTGGGGTCACCACATCTGTGACAGAGCTTCGGCTGACCCTGGTAGAAGATCTGGATACGATCCCTTCCGAGGAAGGTCGCAGATGGTATATGGGTAACGGTGTTTCCTGAAAGCTTAAGCTTGACCATAAACGTCCAGGCCCCTGACCAGATGCCATATTCATCCCTGTTCTTTTTTGGGACCTCCACCACCTCTCCATACCGACCTAGCCACGTCATGATGTCAATACAAGAAAGTGATTCGTTACGGGTTAAAACGGTCACTTTCTTGACATTGTTTTGGCGAGACACCGCCTGAATGGCAAAGTCTCGCCAGCCGGGCTTATTCTTTACCAGCTCATAATTCGAACAGAAGAGCTCAAGCCCCTCTGGCCGAACAAAGCTGATATCGAACTCAGGGGTACCATAAGGATGTATCAAGGCGTAGATGTTAGCTGCCTTAAAGCCCAACTTCAGCAGAAGCTCAACAACTTTAGATCTTGGAGGACATGTATCACTGCCTCTCCACCTCAGCCGGACCACATTCCTTCGGAGACCACCTGGCCCGGCTGTTGGGAGGGACCACACAGTATCCCCCCCTCTTTCCTCTCGGAAGGCTGAAAGACCATGTCTTTCTATCCAAAAGGATAGATCAACCTCCCTACCCTCTACATTGATTGATCTCTCCCCTCTCCTTAAGGCCCCCAGGAGACGCTGCTGCAAATTGCCCCCCCCAGAGCCAGAAGACGAGGAAGGTGCCCCCCTCCCCCCAGCGGTGACATTTGCGTAGCTGCGTACCGGTGCTGCCACCGCTGGGGGTGCAACTGGACCAGGCCCTACATCCCCACCACTAATCTGTGCCCCTTCACCACCCTCCTCCACATAATCCATACTCACACCATTATTGCCTGTTTTAGCTGATGTGCCCCCCATACCTCCACCCGTGCTACAGCCCATACTACAATTCACTCCAACATTAACCTCCTCATTCATACTGGCTGGACCGGTGCGTTCTGGTGCAGATAGTGTACCATCAGCATCACTGGGTACCAGAGCTGGAGCCACCACCACAGGACAGGTCACCAGTCCTTTATACAAGGACCGGGAAGCCTGCCTAGCCTGTTTATTAGCAGCCCCAGCCCTGTTTTTACTGGTACCCTCCACCTCATCAGTACTGGAGTTTTCTGCTCCTGGGCGCCGCTGTTCTGGATAAGCGGCGCCAATACAAAATAAATGTTTTAGTCCAGTCTTTCTGGGAGGCGAAGACATCTTGGCCCCAGCAGCTCTTTCACAACGACACCGCTGCTCCAAAGGAACAGCAGTGTCAACGTTCAGAGCCACCGGAGCTCCCGCAGCTGACTCTGGCACAAAGCCGCCCCCCCTCCCGTTAGGGAGCAGCCCAATGTGCCAGAGCCATCCATGCCCATCGCTGGGCAAATATCACTGTCCGACCTCACAGCCGATACATTGTCTGCTCCACCACTGTTACTACAAACAGCGATGGAGCTCACCGCCACACTAGACTCCATACTCTCCCCACTCTCCTGCACTGAGTCCACAGCAGAACTCAGGCTGGGCTGAGAAATGGGGTTCACACAGTGAGCTGACCCTGCGGCCAGTCCGGGGGGCTCAGGGAGGGGAGTATATACAAATGTTACCTGCTCCTGGAGCTTGGTCTTCTTTAGCTTCTTTTTCCTTCCCCCAGGTGCCTCCTCTGGTAACTCATCCCCAAACGTGAAGTCCTGGAGGCGACCTGGGGACTCCAGGAGCTGGATCTGGGCCATCAGCGCCCCTCCCTGGTGACTGGTGCTGCTCTCATCCCCCGAACCGCCAGAGCCACGGCCAGATGACATCGCCACTTGCCCTGCAGGGAGCCCACTGTATGGGGTCAGATGTTGCAGACCCCCGGGTGGATTTGGCTCAACATTATTGGCCTCCGCAGCATCTCCTTCCTCCTCCACCCGTGGCTGAAGCCCCCTCAGCCGTCTCTGCTTCTCTCTCTCCATTGTATGAAAGCGGTCTTCATTTAAAAGTTTTTCCCTAAATGGCCCGCTGTTCTCTAAAATAAAAGTTCTCTTCTTCTCCAGTATCCTTATTTCATTTTTCAGCTGTTTAATCCGGGCTGACAGCTCAGCTTTCTGTCGTTTCGCCGCAGTTTCCATCAGGGCTTTTGCTTCCCGTACCTCCTCCTGGAGCCTATACAAGCTGCCCCTTGCTTCCTCATATCCACGGATGTGTTCTGCCACACGAGAGTTATGGGGGACTCCAGACTCCCGGGCCCTAGGCATCCCCCAATCCTCCTCCACACATCCGTGGGCATTTAGCTTTGCTCCAGGAGGAGTATCACAGTCCACATTGTCAGGCCTTGTTGTCACAGTACCTGTGCTTCCGGAACTTCTTGCACTTGTAGTCCCACAACTTGCAGGGCCAGCCTTGCGGCTGCTCTTTGTCTCTACGGGTTCAGGGGTGGCTGGAGATGCATCGCTGCACCTCCTGGCAGAGCGCCTCAACCCGGAGACCTCTGATGCACTTCCTGACGCTGGTCCCTCCACACCTGGTCGCTGGCTCCCCCTGCCCCCCGCGGACCTGATTCGGGGGGCAGGTGTTGGGGTTCTCCTCTCCTCGCTCATGCCTGAACACACGCTCTCCCTCTGGGGAAGGAAGAACGTTGTCCGGCACAGATGACACGGCAGAGCTCAGAGCGCACACACACCAAACAATCCAGCAAACGACTTCCTCCACACTCAGCAGACTCACAGGAAGATGCTCCCTCTAGTGGCCAGACTCCAGAGCTGTACTCACTACTCTGCTGGTGAGGTCACTGTGTATATACATTACATTACTTATCCTGTACTGATCCTGAGTTATATCCTGTATTATACTCCAGAGCTGTACTCACTATTCTGCTGGTGAGGTCACTGTGTACATACATTACATTACTTATCCTGTACTGATCCTGAGTTATATCCTGTATTATACCCCAGAGCTGTACTCACTATTCTGCCGTTGAGGTCACTGTGTACATACATTACATTACTTATCCTGTACTGATCCTGAGTTATATCCTGTATTATACACCAGAGCTGTACTCACTATTCTGCCGGTGAGGTCACTGTGTACATACATTACATTACTTATCCTGTACTGATCCTGAGTTATATCCTGTATTATACTCCAGAGCTGTACTCACTATTCTGCTGGTGAGGTCACTGTGTACATACTGTTACGCCGAGCGCTCCAGGTCCCCGCTCCTCCCCGGAGCGCTCGCTTCACTCTCGCTACCGCAGCGCTCCGGTCAGCTCCACTGACCCGGTGCGCTGCGATACCGTCTCCAGCCGGGATGCGATTCGCGATGCGGGTGGCGCCCGCTCGCGATGCGCATCCCGGCTCCCGTACCTGACTCGCTCTCCGTCTGTCCTGTCCCGGCGCGCGCGGCCCCGCTCCCTAGGGAGCGCGCGCGCCGGGTCTCTGCGATTTAAAGGGCCACTGCGCCGCTGATTGGCGCAGTGGTTCCAATTAGTGTGTTCACCTGTGCACTCCCTCGCCGGATCTTGTTGCCATTGTGCCAGTGAAAGCGTTTCCTTGTGTGTTCCTAGCCTGTGTTCCAGACCTCCTGCCGTTGCCCCTGACTACGATCCTTGCTGCCTGCCCCGACCTTCTGCTACGTCCGACCTTGCTTCTGTCTACTCCCTTGTACCGCGCCTATCTTCAGCAGCCAGAGAGGTTGAGCTGTTGCTAGTGGATACGACCTGGTCACTACCGCCGCAGCAAGACCATCCCGCTTTGCGGCGGGCTCTGGTGAAAACCAGTAGTGACTTAGAACCGGTCCACTAGCACGGTCCACGCCAATCCCTCTCTGGCACAGAGGGTCCACCTCCTGCCAGCCGGCATCGTGACAGTAGATCCGGCCATGGATCCCGCTGAAGTACCTCTGCCAGATATCGCTGACCTCACTACAGTGGTCGCCCAGCACTCACAACAGATAGCGCAACAAGGCCACGAGCTGTCTCAACTGACCGTGATGCTACAGCAGCTACTACCACAGCTTCAGCAATCATCTCCTCCGCCAGCTCCTGCACCTCCTCCGCAGCGAGTGGCCGCCTCAGGCCTACGACTATCCTTGCCGGATAAATTTGATGGGGACTCTAAGTTTTGCCGTGGCTTTCTTTCACAATGTTCCCTGCACTTGGAGATGATGTCGGACCAGTTTCCTACTGAAAGGTCTAAGGTGGCTTTCGTAGTCAGCCTTCTGTCTGGAAAAGCTCTGTCATGGGCCACACCGCTCTGGGACCGCAATGACCCTGTCACTGCTCTGTACACTCCTTCTTCTCGGAATTTCGTAGTGTCTTTGAGGAACCTGCCCGAGCCTCTTCTGCTGAGACTGCTCTGTTGAACCTGGTCCAGGGTAATTCTTCCGTTGGCGAGTACGCCGTACAATTCCGTACTCTTGCTTCAGAACTATCCTGGAACAATGAGGCCCTCTGCGCGACCTTTAAAAAAGGCCTATCCAGCAACATTAAAGATGTTCTGGCCGCACGAGAAATCCCTGCTAATCTACATGAACTCATTCATCTTGCCACTCGCATTGACATGCGTTTTTCCGAAAGGCGTCAGGAGCTCCGCCAGGATATGGACTTTGTTCGCACGAGGCGTTTTTTCTCCCAGGCTCCTCTCTCCTCTGGTCCTCTGCAATCCGTTCCTGGGCCTCCCGCCGTGGAGGCCATGCAAGTTGACCGGTCTCGTCTGACACCTCAAGAGAGGACACGACGCCGCATGGAGAATCTCTGCCTGTACTGTGCCAGTACCGAACACTTCCTGAAGGATTGTCCTATCCGTCCTCCCCGCCTGGAAAGACGTACGCTGACTCCGCACAAAGGTGAAACAGTCCTTGAAGTCAACTCCCCTTCTCCACGTCTTACTGTGCCTGCGCGGATATCTGCATCTACCTTCTCCTTCTCTACTATGGCCTTCTTGGACTCCGGATCTGCAGGAAACTTTATTTTGGCCTCTCTCATCAACAGGTTCAACATTCCAGTGACCAGTCTCGCCAGACCTCTCTACATCAATTGCGTTAACAATGAAAGATTGGACTGTGCCGTGCGTTACCGCACGGAACCCCTCCTAATGTGCATTGGACCTCACCACGAAAAAATTTAGTTTTTGGTCCTCTCCAATTGCACTTCCGAAATTCTCCTTGGACTACCCTGGCTTCAACACCATTCCCCAACCCTGGATTGGTCCACTGGGGAGATCAAGAGTTGGGGCCCCTCTTGTTCCAAGGACTGCCTTAAACCGGTTCCCAGTACTCCTTGCCGTGACCCTGTGGTTCCCCCTGTAACCGGTCTCCCTAAGGCCTATATGGACTTTGCGGATGTTTTTTGCAAAAAACAAGCTGAGACTTTACCTCCTCACAGGCCTTATGACTGTCCTATTGACCTCCTCCCGGGCACTACTCCACCCCGGGGCAGAATTTATCCTCTCTCTGTCCCAGAGACTCTTGCTATGTCTGAGTATATCCAGGAAAATTTAAAGAAGGGCTTTATCCGCAAATCCTCCTCTCCTGCCGGAGCCGGATTTTTCTTTGTGTCCAAAAAAGATGGCTCCCTACGTCCTTGCATTGACTACCGCGGTCTTAATAAAATCACTGTAAAAAACCGCTACCCCCTACCTCTCATCTCTGAACTCTTTGATCGCCTCCAAGGTGCCCACATCTTTACCAAACTAGACTTAAGAGGTGCTTATAATCTCATCCGCATCAGAGAGGGGGATGAATGGAAAACGGCATTTAACACTAGAGATGGACACTTTGAGTATCTGGTCATGCCCTTTGGCCTGTGCAACGCCCCTGCCGTCTTCCAAGACTTTGTTAATGAAATTTTTCGTGATCTCTTATATTCCTGTGTTGTTGTATATCTGGACGATATCCTGATTTTTTCTGCCACCTTAGAAGAACACCGCCAGCATGTCCGCATGGTTCTTCAGAGACTTCGTGACAATCAACTTTATGCCAAAATGGAGAAATGTCTGTTTGAATGTCAATCTCTTCCTTTCCTAGGATACTTGGTCTCTGGCCAGGGACTACAAATGGATCCAGACAAACTCTCTGCCGTCTTAGATTGGCCACGCCCCTCCGGACTCCGTGCTATCCAAAGTTTTTTGGGGTTCGCCAATTATTACAGACAATTTATTCCACATTTTTCCACCATTGTGGCCCCTATTGTGGCTTTAACCAAAAAGAATGCCAATCCTAAGTCATGGCCTCCTCAAGCGGAAGACGCCTTTAAACAGCTCAAGTCTGCCTTTTCTTCGGCTCCCGTGCTCTCCAGACCTGACCCATCTAAACCCTTCCTATTGGAGGTTGATGCCTCCTCTGTAGGAGCTGGAGCGGTCCTTCTACAAAAAAATTCTTCCGGGCATGCTGTTACTTGTGGTTTTTTTTCTAGGACCTTCTCTCCGGCCGAGAGGAACTACTCCATCGGGGACCGAGAGCTTCTAGCCATTAAATTAGCACTTGAGGAATGGAGGCATCTGTTGGAGGGATCAAGATTTCCCGTTATTATTTACACCGATCACAAGAACCTCTCCTATCTCCAGTCTGCCCAACGGCTGAATCCTCGCCAGGCCAGGTGGTCTCTGTTCTTTGCCCGATTTAATTTTGAAATTCACTTTCGGCCTGCCGATAAGAACATTAGGGCCGATGCTCTCTCTCGTTCCTCGGATGTCTCGGAAGTAGAGCTCCCTCCGCAACACATCATTCCCCCTGACTGCCTGATCTCCACTTCTCCAGCCTCCATCAGGCAAACTCCTCCAGGGAAGACCTTCGTCTCTCCACGCCAACGCCTCGGAATCCTCAAATGGGGTCACTCCTCCCATCTCGCAGGTCATGCGGGTATCAAGAAATCCGTGCAACTCATCTCTCGTTTCTATTGGTGGCCGACTCTGGAGACGGATGTTGTGGATTTTGTGCGAGCCTGCACTGTCTGTGCCCGGGATAAGACTCCTCGCCAGAAGCCCGCTGGTCTTCTCCATCCTCTGCCTGTCCCCGAACAGCCTTGGTCTCTGATTGGTATGGACTTTATTACAGACTTACCTCCATCCCGTGGCAACACTGTTGTTTGGGTGGTCGTTGATCGATTCTCCAAGATGGCACATTTCATCCCTCTTCCTGGTCTTCCTTCAGCGCCTCAGTTGGCAAAACAATTTTTTGTACACATTTTTCGTCTTCACGGGTTGCCCACGCAGATCGTCTCGGATAGAGGCGTCCAATTCGTGTCAAAATTCTGGAGGGCTCTCTGTAAACAACTCAAGATTAAATTAAACTTTTCCTCTGCATATCATCCTCAATCCAATGGGCAAGTAGAAAGAATTAACCAGGTCCTGGGTGATTTACGGCATTTTGTTTCCTCCCGCCAGGATGACTGGGCAGATCTTCTACCATGGGCCGAATTCTCGTATAACTTCAGAGTCTCTGAATCTTCCTCCAAATCCCCATTTTTTGTGGTGTACGGCCGTCACCCTCTTCCCCCCCTCCCTACTCCCTTGCCCTCTGGTTTGCCCGCTGTGGATGAAATATCTCGTGATCTTTCCACCATATGGAAAGAGACCCAAAATTCTCTTTTACAGGCTTCATCACGCATGAAGAAGTTTGCTGATAGAAAAAGAAGAGCTCCCCCCATTTTTTCTCCTGGAGACAAGGTATGGCTCTCCGCTAAATATGTCCGCTTCCGTGTCCCTAGCTACAAATTGGGACCACGCTATCTTGGTCCTTTCAAAATCTTGTGCCAGATTAATCCTGTCTCTTAAAAACTTCTTCTTCCTCCTTCTCTTCGTATTCCTAATGCCTTTCACGTTTCTCTTCTTAAACCACTTATCATCAACCGTTTCTCTCCCAAATTTGTTTCTCCCACTCCTGTTTCCGGCTCTTCGGACATCTTCTCCGTAAAAGAGATACTGGCCTCCAAGAAGGTCAGAGGGAAAACCTTTTTTCTGGTCGATTGGGAGGGTTGTGGTCCTGAAGAGAGATCCTGGGAACCTGAGGACAATATCCTAGACAAAAGTCTGCTCCTCAGGTTCTCAGGCTCTAAGAAGAGGGGGAGACCCAAGGGGGGGGTACTGTTACGCCGAGCGCTCCGGGTCCCCGCTCCTCCCCGGAGCGCTCGCTTCACTCTCGCTACCGCAGCGCTCCGGTCAGCTCCACTGACCCGGTGCGCTGCGATACCGTCTCCAGCCGGGATGCGATTCGCGATGCGGGTGGCGCCCGCTCGCGATGCGCATCCCGGCTCCCGTACCTGACTCGCTCTCCGTCTGTCCTGTCCCGGCGCGCGCGGCCCCGCTCCCTAGGGCGCGCGCGCGCCGGGTCTCTGCGGTTTAAAGGGCCACTGCGCCGCTGATTGGCGCAGTGGTTCCAATTAGTGTGTTCACCTGTGCACTCCCTCGCCGGATCTTGTTGCCATTGTGCCAGTGAAAGCGTTTCCTTGTGTGTTCCTAGCCTGTGTTCCAGACCTCCTGCCGTTGCCCCTGACTACGATCCTTGCTGCCTGCCCCGACCTTCTGCTACGTCCGACCTTGCTTCTGTCTACTCCCTTGTACCGCGCCTATCTTCAGCAGCCAGAGAGGTTGAGCCGTTGCTAGTGGATACGACCTGGTCACTACCGCCGCAGCAAGACCATCCCGCTTTGCGGCGGGCTCTGGTGAAAACCAGTAGTGACTTAGAACCGGTCCACTAGCACGGTCCACGCCAATCCCTCTCTGGCACAGAGGGTCCACCTCCTGCATGTGGCATCGTGACACATACATTACATTACTTATCCTGTACTGATCCTGAGTTATATCCTGTATTATACTCCAGAGCTGCACTCACTATTCTGCTGGTGAGATCACTTCTACAGGCCATATACGATGAGTCATGTAATGTAGAGTTCCACAGATTAGTCGGTCCAGGGTGTCATAGTGAAGTGCCCCCTATTACATACATCACCTGAGTATCAAGGTATTTCTCTTGTACTTCGGTTCTCACCTGAATTGCCGCCGACGTCTGGAGACAAAACATTGGCCACTGCCCAAAACTCTGCTGTAATAAAAAGCCAGCACCCACCTGACATAACGCCCATGCTAAAAATACTTATCCCCTCCCCCGCCCCCTGCCGGCCCGGTCTCCCAATGGTGTTATTTTAGTATTTGGAGCCTACGGTATAACTACAGGACATCTCCGGTTTATATAATAAGACATAATTAGTTCTGATTTCACTGGAATAAAACCATAAATCTGCATTACTCATCCTCCAATCCCTTCTAATCCCCGACTTCTACCGCTGAGTCATGTTCGGACTTCATCCTACAATGGGATTATCTAGTGCAGAAGGCGTTGTGGTCTTCAAGAAGCACCGAGATTCTCCCATGTATGATGGGGAAGGTGCTGGTCTTCTCCCTGTGGCAGTGTTTCCCAACCAGAGTGCCTCCAGCTGTTGCAAAACTACAACTCCCAGCATGCCTGGACAGCCTTCGGCTGTCCAGGCATGCTGGGAGTTGTAGTTTTGCAACAACTGGAGGCACCTTGGCTGGGAAACACTGCCCTATGGGAACTGAGTATACGAAATGTAGATGGGCAGGTTATGTGCTGTACAATAGGCCTTCAAACTGTTGATCTCCAGATGGTGCAAAACTACAACTCCCAGCATGTCCGGACCGCCAAAAGGCAGATTATGTGCCATACCATTGGTCTCCAAACTATAGTCCTCCAGATGGAGCAAAACTACAATTCCCAGCATGTCCAGGCAGCCAACGGAAGGTTATGTGCTGTACCAATGGTCTTCAAAATGTGGATCTCGAGATGGTGCAAAACTACAACTCCCAGCATGTCCAGGCAGCCAATGGGAATGTTATGTGCTGTACCAGTAGTCTCCAAACTGTGGACCTTCAAATAGTGCAAAACTACAACTCCCAGCATGCCTCGACAGCCAACAGGCAGGGTATGTGCTGTACCAATGGTCTTTTAAATTGTGGACCTCCAGATATCACAAAACTACAACTCCCAGTATGTCCGGATATCCAGCGGGCAGGTTATGTGCTGTACCAATGGTCTCCAAACTGTGGACCTCCAAATGTCACAAAACTACAACTCCCAGCATGTCCAGACAGCCAATGGGCAGGTTATGTGCTGTACCAATGGTCTCCAAACTATAGTCCTCCAGATGGAGCAAAACTACAACTCCCAGCATGTCCAGACAGCCAATGGGCAGGTTATGTGCTGTACCAGTGGTCTCCAAACTGTGAACCTCCAAATGTCACAAAACTACAACTCCCAGCATGTCCAGAGAGCCAATGGGCAGGTTATGTGCTGTACCAGTGGTCTCCAAACTATAGTCCTCCAGATGGAGCAAAACTACAACTCCCAGCATGTCCAGAGAGCCAATGGGCAGGTTATGTGCTGTACCAGTGGTCTCCAAACTATAGTCCTCCAGATGGAGCAAAACTACAACTCCCAGCATGTCCAGACAGCCAATGGGCAGGTTATGTGCTGTACCAGTGGTCTCCAAACTGTGAACCTCCAAATGTCACAAAACTACAACTCCCAGCATGTCCAGAGAGCCAATGGGCAGGTTATGTGCTGTACCAGTAGTCTCCAAACTGTGGACCTTCAAATAGTGCAAAACTACAACTCCCAGCATGCCTTAACAGCCAACAGGCAGGGTATGTGCTGTACCAATGGTCACTAAACTGTGGACCTCCAGATTTCGCAAAACTACAACTCCCAGCATGTCCGGACATCCAACAATTTGGAGACGACTGTACTGTACCATGGACACTCTAAGCAGGTCATACAACATACGGTGGACATTCCGCAGACAGCGGGCGCCGGCATAACATGCCGGCACTGGGACCGCTCAGAAATGCACCGTCTCCATAGACGGCAATGCATATTCAAGCGGGGGCCATAATTTGAATGCGCCCACAAAAAAAAAAATGGCATTGTTTGGTGACACCAGCCTTGATTTAAGACACAGTCTATGGCTTTGTTATGTCACTACAGTGACTCTTTCAGCGCACGAAAGCCTAAGATATTTTAATGGAAAACAGCTGGCACTGCCCAGTGGTCTGAGGGGTAATGCTAACGTGCGGTCAACAGCCGCAGCGTAATTGGTATTGATTTGGGGCCGATAGCGGGTACCATATTGGTAAGGCATGTAAATGTCACGCTGGGGGCCCGGAGAAGAGGAAGTAGCAGGTGCCAGCGGACAGGTGCCCCCGGAGCGGGAAGAGAAAGTGACAAGAGTTTGAAGAGTTGAGACAAATGGGCAGACAGGGGGCCGGGATCTGTCCGGGCAAAACTCTAGAATAGTGTTTCCCAACCAGGGTGCCTGCAGCTGTTGCAAAACTTCAATTCCCAGCATGCCCGGACAGCCGTTGGCTGTCCGGGCATGCTGGGAGTTGAAGTTTTGCAACAGATATAGGCATGCTGGTTTAGAAACACTGTAACATATCAATGTACTGCATATGCATTACATTAATCTATATAAGCAATCTGATGTTTGCTTATAAAAGGCCCCTAGGGAGGTTGAAGGCTGTCCGGGCATGCTGGGAGTTGTAGTTTTGCAACAGATATAGGCATGCTGGTTTAGAAACACTGTAACATATCAATGTACTGCATATGCATTACATTGATCTATATAAGCAATCTGATGTTTGCTTATAAAAGGCCCCTAGGGAGGTTGAAGGCTGTCCGGGCATGCTGGGAGTTGTAGTTTTACAACAGCTAGAGGCACACTGGTTTGGAAACACTGTAACATATCAATGTATTGCATGTGCATTACACAGATCTATATAAGCAATCTGATGTTTGCTTATAAAAGGCCCCTAGTGAGGCCAAAGGCTGTCCGGGCATGCTGGGAGTTGTAGTTTTACAACAGCTAGAGGCACACTGGTTTGGAAACACTGTAACATATCAATGTACTGCATATGCATTACATTGTTCTATATAAGCAATCTGATGTTTGCTTATAAAAGGCCCCTAGGGAGGCTGAAGGCTGTCCGGGCATGCTGGGAGTTGTAGTTTTACAACAGCTAGAGGCACACTGGTTTGGAAACACTGTAACATATCAATGTACTGCATATGCATTACATTGTTCTATATAAGCAATCTGATGTTTGCTTATAAAAGGCCCCTAGGGAGGCTGAAGGCTGTCCGGGCATGCTGGGAGTTGTAGTTTTACAACAGCTAGAGGCACACTGGTTTGGAAACACTGTAACATATCAATGTATTGCATGTGCATTACACAGATCTATATAAGCAATCTGATGTTTGCTTATAAAAGGCCCCTAGTGAGGCCAAAGGCTGTCCGGGCATGCTGGGAGTTGTAGTTTTACAACAGCTAGAGGCACACTGGTTTGGAAACACTGTAACATATCAATGTACTGCATATGCATTACACTGTTCTATATAAGCAATCTGATGTTTTCTTATAAAAGACCCCTAGGGAGGCTGAAGGCTGTCCGTGCATGCTGGGAGTTGTAGTTTTGCAACAGCTAGAGGCACACTGGTTTGGAAACACTGTAACATATCAATGTACTGCATATGCATTACACTGATCTGTATAAGCAATCTGATGTTTGCTTATAAAAGGCCCCTAGGGAGGCTGAAGGCTGTCCGGGCATGCTGGGAGTTGTAGTTTTGCAACAGCTAGAGGCACACTGGTTTGGAAACACCGTAACATATCAATGTACTGCATATGCATTACACTGATCTATATAAGCAATCTGATGTTTGCTTATAAAAGGCCCCTAGGGAGGCCAAAGGCTGTCTGTGCATGCTGGGAGTTGTAGTTTTGCAACAGCTGGAGGCACGCTGGTTGGAAAACAATGCTCTAGACTCATACAAAAATACATATGGACGGACAGCTATACAAAAATATATATACAATATACAAAAAGCTATACATCATACACCAGGGCTTGACAAATTTATTTCTAATCCATGAACCACCAAACAAAGTTATGAGCCTATAGATTTATATTTTTTTATTTTTTATTATTTTTACTTTTCTTTATTTTTTAAACAAGGATCGTGATTTTTCAGTTTTTTGCTATCTTAGCTGTAGTTTTTCCCCAATACCACTTTTGCATGACCTTTTTATCATTATTTATTACATTATTTTTGGGACAGGATGTGACCAAAGATCTGTAATTTGGGTTTCAGGAATTATTTTTTTATTTATTTTTTGTTAAATCTGCTGATCTATTTTTTTATTTATTTATTTTTTTTTGCATTCAGAGCGGAGGATCAAGAAGGTGATACTTGACAATATCAAATATGTTTATTTTATTTAATTATTTACTTTTTTAAACACTTTATTGGCCCTCATAGGGTCCTCCTATAAGCAATCGTTCGGTTGCTCATACAGATCAATGCAATTCATAGACATTGCTTTGTACTAGATGTGATCGGTGCTCTATTGCTACAACCTGAATGGCCAGGCCTTGGGCTGGCCTGATAACCGATCAGCACCCTGAGACCATCGGAACAGTGGACCATTAGGAATGCCCGTCGCAACCATTTACATGCCGCAATCGTGGCATTTAAACAGTTAAATGACGGACATTTCTGTCTGTCATTTCCTGCAGATTTCAGCCATTACCTGCTGGGAAAATGTATGTCATGGGTTTGGAAGGGGTTAAATAAAGGGTTGACAAAAACCCAAGTGCCAGGTGGCCTGGTGCCTTGGATTTGTCTAGCCCTGCCATATACCAACACATCTCCAACCTGCATCTCTTTAGCAAAACTACAACTCACAGCAGTCGCTATTATTATTGACCCTGCCGAGCCCCACACCCTGTTGTATAGGGAATCAAAGTGGAATAATACTGTGATAAATATGTCACGTTTTTTGTTCCATTCCTACAGGATTGATTGTATAGAGATTTTTGTAATCTGATCATACACAACAGACATGAGCAATCGATCCTGCAGGGAGCCAATATAAACAAACAGGATCCATTAGTCATGTCTGCTTCCCTACGCAGGAAGTGTATGTAGATTTTTATATCCTGATCATACACGGCAGACATGAGCAATCGATCCTGCAGGGAGCCAATATAAACAAACAGGATCCATTAGTCATGTCTGCTTCCCTACGCAGGAAGTGTATGTAGATTTTTATATCCTGATCATACACGGCAGACATGAGCAATCGATCCTGCAGGGAGCCAATATAAACAAACAGGATCCATTAGTCATGTCTGCTTCCCTACGCAGGAAGTGTATATAGATTTTTATATCCTGATCATACACGGCAGACATGAGCAATCGATCCTGCAGGGAGCCAATATAAACAAACAGGATCCATTAGTCATGTCTGCTTCCCTACGCAGGAAGTGTATGTAGATTTTTATATCCTGATCATACACGGCAGACATGAGCAATCGATCCTGCAGGGAGCCAATATAAACAAACAGGATCCATTAGTCATGTCTGCTTCCCTACGCAGGAAGTGTATGTAGATTTTTATATCCTGATCATACACGGCAGACATGAGCAATCGATTCTTAAAGTGGTACTCCGGTGGAAATTTTTTTTTTTTAAATCAACTGGTGCCAGAAAGTTAAACAAATTTGTAAATTACTTCTATTAAAAAAAATCTTTACCCTTCCAGTACTTATTAGCAGCTGTCTGCTACTGAGGAAATAATTTTCTTTTTTAATTTCTTTTTTGTCTTGTCCACAGTGCTCTCTGCTGACACCTGATGCCCATATCAGGAACTGTCCAGAGCAGGAGAAAATCCCCATAGCAAACATAGACTGCTCTGGACAGTTCCTGACACGGACAGAGGTGTCAGCAGAGAGCACTGTGGACAAGACACAAAAAGAAATTCAAAAAGAAAAGAATTTTTTGGTATTGGAAGGGTAAAACATTTTTTATAGAAGTAATTTACAAATCTGTTTAACTTTCTGGCACCAGTTCATTTAAAAAAAATAAAAATGTTTTCCACCGGAGTACCCCTTTAAGTGAGCCAATATAAACAAACAGGATCCATTAGTCATTAGTGTTGAGCGGCATAGGCCATATTCGAATTCGCGAATATTTGCGAATATATGGACGAATATTCGTCATATATTCGCGAATATTCGCATATTCGTAATATTCGCGCTTTATTTTCGCATAAGCGGAAAATTCGCGAATGCGAAAATTAACATATGCGAAAATTAGCATAAGCGAAAATTCGCACAGTAGTATTAGAGCCTTCTTTACACCACACAAGCTGGAAGCAGAGAGGGGTGATCACTGTGATGTGTACTGTGAAAAAAAAAAATAATAATAAAATACGAATATTCGTAATTACGAATATATAGTGCTATATTCGCGAATTCGCGAGTATGCGATATTCGAGAATAAAATTTGCATTGCGAATATTCGTGAGCAACACTATTAGTCATGTCTGCTTCCTCCTGCAGGAAGTGTACAGACATTTTTATGTCCTGATCATACACGGCAGGCATGAGCAATCAATCCTGCAGGGAGCTGCTTCCTACATGTATGAGACCAGATTAGTGTTCAGGGGCAGAAATTTTACTCAATGTACGTTGGAAAGTTTTATTACTACACGTGATTAGTCATTTTGCTCCTTTTTATATATAAGCATGAAGCCCCTTTAAGATATCTGTTTGGCCGCCAGGAGTTGTGGCTTTACAACAGCTGGAGAAACACAGGTTGGCAATCCTTAGACCAGTGTTTCCCAACCGGGGTGCCTCCAGCTGTTGCAAAACTACAACTCCCAGCATGCCCAGACAGCCAACGGCTGTCTGGGCATGCTGGGTGTTGTAGTTTTGCAACAGCTGGAGGCACCCCGGTTGGAAAACACTGCCTTAGACAGACACTGATAGAATGTTTCGAGAAACGTTGGGGGAACAGACATTGTCTCATCTGGACCTATCTACGGAGCGCACAGCTGTAATAGTGTCTGGTCCCGGATATGGGCCGGTGGGTGTCCTGATTACTGCAATTACTATGCATGATGCCAGAAGAAAGGAATCTGGGAGTGTATACACAGAGCCCACACTGGACAGATAAGATGTGGCCATCCAGCTACTGTTCACAACTACAGGTCCCAGCATGCCATTCTCTAAGAAAAATATAATGAATAGCCCCTATTTCTAGTGCTCTGAGAAAAGCTAGGGGGGGGTTATAACAGTCTTGGTGGTCTATTTTAGTGATTGCTTTATTTTTAAAGGGGTACTCCACTGGAAAAAAAAATGTTTTGATCAACTGGTGACTGAAAGTTAAACACATTTGTAAATTATTTCAATTAATAAATATTAATCCTTCCAGTACTTATCAGCTGCTGTATGCTCCACAGGCAGGAAGTTATTTTCTTTTTGAATTTCCTTTCTGTCTGACCGCAGTGCTCTCTGCTGACACCTCTGTCCCTTTTAGAAACTGTCCAGAGCAGGAGAGGTTTACTATGGGGATTTTCTCCTACTCCGGTCAGCTCCTAAAATGGACAGAGGTGTCAGCAGAGAACACTGTGGTCAGGCAGAATGGAAAGTCAAAAAGAAAACAACTTCCTGTGGAGAAAATAGCAGCTAATAAGTACTGGAAGGATTAAGATTTTTTTTTTTAATAGAAGTCATTTACAAATCTGTTTAACTTTCTGGCACCAGATCGTTAAAAAAAAAAAATGTTTTCCAGTGGAGTACCCCTTTAAGGGTTATATCTATAGTGGTATATGGCATTAAAAAAAATAACATTCCTGGTGGTCTAGGGCAGAGAAGGGGTTAATAATAACATCCCTGGTGGCCTAGGTTAGTTACAGGAAAATAATGTTCAAGGGGGTCTAAGGCAGAGAAGGAGGAAAGCCATCAGTTTTGGTCTAGGGCAGTGAGAGATTATTAGTAATATCCCTGGTGGTCAGTGGTAGTGAAAGGGTTCATGGTGGTTTATAGCACTCAAGGACAGTAAAATGGTTAATAGTAAAATCTCTGATGGTCTATAGCAGAGAAGGGGTAAACAGTAGTATACTGGTAGTCTGCGGTAGTTACAGGTCAATGATATGATCCCTGGTGATCTAGGGTAGTTAATGGGTAAATGATAAGATCCTTGGTGGCCTAGAATAGTAAATGGGTAAATTAAAAGATCCTCAATGGTCTAGAATAGTGAATTGGTAAATTATAAGATCCTTGGTGGTCTACGATCGTGAATGGATTAATAATAAGATCCCTGGTGGTCTGGGGCAGTGAATGGATAAATAATAAGATCCCTGGTGATCTAGGATAGTAAATAGGTAAGTGATAAGTTCCCTTGTGGGCTAGGGTAGTTGATGGATAATTTATAAGATAACTGGTGGTCTAGGGTAGTGAATTGGTAAATTATTAGATCCCTTGTGGTTTAGTATAGTGATTGAGTAAATGATAATATCCCTGGTGGTCCATGATATTGAATAGATAAAACATATGTTCCCTGGTGATCTAGGGTACTGAATAATTAAATTATAAGATCCTCGGTGGTCTGGGGTACTGAATAGGTAAGTTATAAGATCCCTGGTGATCTAGAGTACTGAATAGTTAAATTGTAAGATTCCTGGTTGTCTAGGATACTGCATAGGTACGTTATAAGATCCCTGGTGGTTTAGGGTACTGAATTGTAAAATTTTAAGATCCTTGGTGGTCTAGGGTACTGACTAGGTGAGTTATAAGATCCCTGGTTGTCTAGGGTACTGCATAGTTACGTTATAAGATCCCTGGTTGTCTAGGGTACTGCATAGGTACGTTATAAGATCCCTGGTTGTCTAGGGTACTGCATAGTTACGTTATAAGATCCCTGGTTGTCTAGGGTACTGCATAGGTACGTTATAAGATCCCTGGTTGTCTAGGGTACTGCATAGTTACGTTATAAGATCCCTGGTTGTCTAGGGTACTGCATAGTTACGTTATAAGATCCCTGGTAGTCTAGGGTACTGCATAGTTACGTTATAAGATCCCTGGTGGTCTAGGGTACTGCATAGTTACGTTATAAGATCCCTGGTAGTCTAGGGTACTGCATAGGTACGTTATAAGATCCCTGGTTGTCTAGGGTACTGCATAGTTACGTTATAAGATCCCTGGTGGTCTAGAATAGTGAATGGGTAAATGATAAGATCCCATCCCAATACGGAGAAGGTTACATTAGGTAATTGCCATTTGAGCGATCCCGCTCTGTCTCCTATACGGTGAACCCTCTGCCCGGTGGTCCATCGGTGTAGATGTTTGCAGCAGGTGACGGTTCGTAGCCGCCATCTCCAGTGTACGATCTGGTGAAATACTCCTCGGTGTTTGGTCTGCTCCCCACCCCCAGAACCCAATTGTTTTTACTATTAAACTCTCTGCGCGGAGACAGATTATTTTACCATGCGGTGAATCTACAGAGACGCAACGAGAAAGCAGCTGCCACTGGGCATCTTCCAGGTATCGGTTTTCATTACATTTTTTCGCAGGTCCAGCTGACATTCGACGAAAGCCGACGTCTGTGCGCTCAAGTAACTGCCCATTAAAGGTTCTGCTATCCCCCCCCCCCCCCCCCCGTCCTTTATTTTATCCGCACACATTACATAATTTCCAATGGAACAGACAGATGAAGTAGAGCTGAGTTGGTCAGTGCAACACGTATAAGCTTCATGGTGTCTTTGTATAGGAAAATGTCACTGAAGAACTATAAAATAGTGTAGGTTAGTGTTTCCCAATCAGGTTGCCTCCAGCTGTTGCAAAACTACAACTCCCAGCATGCCCGGACAGCCGTTGGCTGTCCGGGCATGCTGGGAGTTGTAGCTTTGCAACAGCTGGAGGCATCCTGCTTGAGAAACACTGTAGTATGCGTTAAGCTCCTAAGCTCCCCCTAGTGGTGGCTGCAGACAACCAGCATGTTGTGTATTAAATACTTCTTATTAATTAACCCAATCAGACTTTCTTGTTTGTATTTTATTTTAGATCTTGGATAATGCATAGACACAGAAAATGTGAAAATGGAGTGGCTGTCATTGGTAAGATCCCTGGTGGTCTAGGGTAGTAAATGGGTAAATGATAAGATCCCTTGTGGTCTAGGGAAGTAAATGGGTAAATGATAAGAACCCTGGTGGTCTAGGATAGTGAATTGGTAAATGATAAGATCCCTGGTGATCTAGGGTAGTGAATGGATAAATGGTAAGATCTCTAGTTGACAAGGATAGTGAATTGGTAAATGATAACATCCCTGGTGGTCTAGGGTAGTGAATGGGTAAATGATAAGATCCCTGGTGGTTTAGGATAGTAAATGGATAAATGATAAGATCTGTAGTGATCTAGGGTAGTGAATGGGTAAATGATAAGATCCCTGGTGATCTAGGGTAGTGAATGGGTAAATGATAAGATCCCTGGTGGTTTAGGATAGTAAATGGATACATGATAAGATCTGTAGTGATCTAGGGTAGTAAATGGGTAAATGATAAGAACCCTGGTGGTCTGGGATAGTGAATTGGTAAATGATAAGATCCCTGGTGGTGTAGGGTAGTGAATGGATAAATGATAAGATCTCTAGTTGACAAGGACAGTGAATTGGTAAATGATAAGATCCCTGGTGGTCTAGGGTAGTGAATGGGTAAATGATAAGATCCCTGGTGGTCTAGGATAGTAAATGAATAAATGATATGATCCCTGGTGGTTTAGGATAGTAAATGAATTAATGATAAGATCCCTGGTTGTCTAGGATAGTAAATGGGTGAATAATAAGATCCCTGGTGGTCTAGGGTAGTGAATTGTTAAATGATAACTCATTGACAGGAATTGAAAGGAACATTCTTTGACTTTGGACAGCCATAGTGATAGGGTTGGCAGGGATTTACCAAATGGTACTAGATTAGTTATCCAGCAACATACGTGACCCCAAGAGTGTAAGGTCACTAGAATTAGGGTTCTGGGATAGTTCATCGATATCAGGGATACAAAGAGGTGTGAACATACAACAGCTGTCACTGACAGCCGCTCCATTCTCCTGACAGCCGCTCCATTCTCCTGACAGCCGCTCCATTCTCCTGACAGCCGCTCCATTCTCCTGACAGCCGCTCCATTCTCCTGACAGCCGCTCCATTCTCCTGACAGCCGCTCCATTCTCCTGACAGCCGCTCCATTCTCCTGACAGCCGCTCCATTCTCCTGACAGGTAGTGTTGAGCGGCATAGGCCATATTCGAATTTGCGATATTTCGCGAATATATGGACGAATATTCGTCATATATTTGCTAAATTCGCATATTGGTAATATTCGCGTTCTATTTTCGCGTATGCGAAAGTTAGCATGTGCGAAAATTAGCATATACTAAAATTAGCATAAACAAAAAGTTGCATATGTGAAAATTATCATATGCAAATTTTCGCATATGCGAAATTCGCACGCCAGTCTCACACAGTAGTATTAGAGTCTTCTTTACACCACACAAGCTGGAAGCAGAGAGGGGTGATCACTGTGATGTGTACTGTGAAAAAAAAAAAACGAATATTCGTAATTACGAATATATAGTGCTATATTCGTGAATATTCGTGTCGTGAATTCGCGAATATGCGATATTCGCGAATAAAATTCGCATTGCAAATATTCGCGAGCAACACTACTGACAGGCAATCCATTCTCCTGACAGCCAATCCATTCTCCTGGATGTACAGATGATGTATAGATGATGATGTATGATGTATAGATGATGTATGATGATATAGAGATGATGTATGATGATGTATGATGATATATAGATGATGTATGATGATGTATAGATGATGTATGATGATATAGAGATGATGTATGATGATGTATGATGATACATAGATGATGTATGATGATGTATGATGTATAGATGAGGTATAGATGATGTATGATGTATAGGTGATGTATGATGTACAGATGATGTATAGATAATGTATAATGTATAGATGATATATGACGTATAGATTATGTATGATGATATATATATAGATGATGTATGATATATAGATGATGTATGATGATATATAGATGATGTATGATATATAGATGATGTATGATGATATAGAGATGATGTATGATGATATGTAGATGATGTATGATGTATAAATGATGAATGATGATGTATGGATGATGGATGATGGATGATATATAGATGATGTATGATGTATACGTGATGTATGATGGTGTATGGATGATGTATGATGTATAGATGAGGTATAGATGATGTATGATGTATAGGTGATGGATGATGTACAGATGATGTATAGATAATGTATAATGTATAGATGATATATGACGTATAGATGATGTAGGATGATATATAGATGTATGGTGATGTATGATGCATAGATGATGTATGATGTATAGATTATGTATGATGATATATAGATGATGTATGATATATAGAAGATGTATGATGATATATAGATGATGTATGATGATGTATGACGTATAGATTATGTATGATGATATATAGATTATGTATGATGATGTATGATATATAGATGATGTATGATATATAGATGATGTATGATGATATGTAGATGATGTATGATATATAGATGATGTATGATATATAGATGATGAATGATGATGTATGATATATAGATGATGTATGATATATAGATGATGTATGATGATATGTAGATGATGTATGATATATAGATGATGTATGATATATAGATGATGAATGATGATGTATGGATGATGGATGATGGATGATATATAGATGATGTATGATATAGATGATGTACAGATAATGTATAATGATGAAGCTGGTACTGAGTACTGATGTACTAGAGTTAATTAGCCAGTAAAGTACTTGCCCCCCATCCCTACAATGACTAGGCCATTACTATACGTTACAGGTCGGAAACTACTTCCTCGTCAATAACCCGAGCAGCTTTGTGTAAGATGTAACCCACATAACCTGCCGGGAGGTTTTCACTCCATAAATAAGGTGTAATCGTCAGGAATAAAGAGATCCGAGCCTGGATAGTAATCACAGACAGCGAAATATCTCTGTTGTTCCCACAGTAGAGCTCCACTAAACACTTCTGGGGGCCCTGGGACCCGGACTTCCTCCGCTAACACGCAGCATTCCCTCTCTAGTCTGCTCACAAGTCACTCGTTTTCTTTTACTCTTGTCCTAATGAGAAAATCAGAATCCAGGGACGGGTCTCTCTTGGCCGCCAGTCTCTGAGATCTTTTCTTTTTTGGCCCGACCAGCATCGTCATCATGTTATACGCACATCACAAGCTGGGATACAGTGCGCAATTCATGCGATGTTCTCAGAGGATCCGTACTGGAGATGTGGATAGTTCATTGGTTTGTTAAAGCGAACCTGTCAGACCCCACAAAAATAATAATAATAATAATCTGTTACTGATGTCACGACTCCGCCCCTGTGTAACTTCACGATTCCGCCCCTGTGTGACTTCATGACTCCGCCCCTGTGTGACTTCACGACTCTGCCACTGTGTGACTTCATGACTCCGCCACTGTGTGACTTCACGACTCTGCCACTGTGTGACTTCATGACTCCGCCCCCGTGTGACTTCATGACTCCGCCCCTGTGTGACTTCATGACTCCGCCCCCGTGTGACGTTCCCCCATAGTGCAAGTCTATGGGAAGGGGCCTATTAAAGGGGTTCTCCGGTGCTCAGATATCTTATCCCCTATCCAAAGGGAACCCCAGGATCTTGCACGCGGCACCCCGTTTGTAATCAGTCCCGGAGCGTGTTCGCTCTGGGACTGATTACCGGTGATCACACGGCCGGCGGCGTCTGACGTTACGCCTCCGCCCCCATGTGACGTCACGCTCCGCCCCTCAATGCAAGCCTACGGAAGGGGGCGTGACAGCTATCACGCCCCCTCCCATAGGCTTGCATTGAGGGGCGGAGGGTGACATCACACGGGGCGGGGGCGTGACGTCACACGCCGCCGGCCCTGTGGTTGCCGGTAATCAGTCCCAGAGCGAACACGCTCCAGGACTGATTACAAACGGGGTGCTGCGTGCATGATCACAGGGGTCCCCAGCGGCAGGACTCCCGCGATCAGGCATCTTATCCCCTATAATGTACCCCTTTAATGTTTTTTAAAAAAAAGCCCCTTTAAAGCCTCTTTTAGTATTTTGTGGGTGGTGTGCATGGGCCCTGTAGACACCACACATACAGCACAAATTTATATACCGCATTTATCGGGGTATACCACGCACCGGCCTATAACACGCACCCTCATTTTACCAAGGATATTTGGGTAAAATGAGGGTGCGTGTGTGCGCGTGTATACCCCGATATACCCCCAGGAAAGGCAGGGGGAGAGAGGCCGTCGCTGCCCGCTTCTCTCCCCCTGCCTTTCCTGGGGTCTAGAGCGCTGCTGTCGGCCCTTTTCACCCCCTGGTTATCGGCGCCGCTGCCCGTTCTGTCCCCCTGACTATCGGTGCCGGCGCCGATAACCAGGGAGAGAGAAGCGGCGCCGACAGCCAGGGGGAGAGAAGGGGCAGCGGCACCCATTGCCGGCGCCGCTGCCCCGTTGCCTCCCCCCATCCCCGGTGGCATAATTACCTGAGTCGGGTCCGTGCTGCTCGGGTCCGTGCTGCTCTGAGTCGGGTGCCGCTGCCCTTTCTCTCCCCCTGGCTGTCGGTGCCGCTTCTATCTCCCTGGCTATCGGCGCCGGCACCGATAGTCAGGGGGACAGAACGGGCAGCGGCGCCGATAACCAGGGGGAGAGAAGGGCCGGCAGCAGGGCTCTAGACCCCAGGAAAGGCAGGGGGAGAGAAGCGGGCAGCGACGGCCTCTCTCCCCCTGCCTTTCCTGGGGGTGTATCGGCGTATAACACGCGCACAGACTTTAGGCTAAAAATTTTAGCCTAAAAAGTGCGTGTTATACGCCGATAAATACGGTATATACATTTTAATAAACACAATTTATTATCAATATTCTAATATTTCTCTCAGCATTTATTACTTCTTACACTCCTCACACACAGAATCTATCCTGAGAGCGGCGACTTCCTCCTCCTCCTCCTCCTCCTCCTCCTCCTCCTCCTCTGTCTCTTCATGTTATTGAGGTTGTTTTGGGTTCACAACTTTTAACCTGGGCGCTCGATAGAATCTGTATTCATATCTGCTGTGCTACCTATTCCCCTTATATACTGTTTATTATAAAAATACCTCTTCTCATTAGCTCACAGTGTTAGAAATCCTCTAAGGGGAAGGGGGCTGTCCCTCCCTTGTGGTGGTTGGAGGTGATTGGTGTGTGGTAGAAGGGGGCGTGTCCCTCTGTTGTGGTGAGAGGTGATTGGTGTGTGGTAGAAGGGGGCATATCCCTCCCTTGTGGTGGTAGGAGATGATTGGTGTGTAGTGGAAGGGTGTGTCCCTCCCTTGTGGTGGTGGGAGGTGATTGGTGTGTGGTGGAAGGGGGCGTGTCCCTCTGTTGTGGTGGGAGGTGATTGGTGTGTGTTGGAAGGGGGCGTGTCCCTCCTTTGTGGTGGTGGAAGATGATTGGTGTTTGGTGGAAGGGGGCATATCCCTCCCTTGTGGTGGTAGGAGATGATTGGTGTGTAGTGGAAGGGTGTGTCCCTCCCTTGTGGTGGTGGGATGTGATTGGTGTGTGGTGGAAGGGGGCGTGTCCCTCCCTTGTGGTGGTGGGATGTGATTGGTGTGTGGTGGGAGGAGGGGTTAATAGCACTGAGCAGTGGTTGGCGCGCGCCCTCCATTTATCTCTATGGTGGAGCCGAAGCGCTGTATTTGGGTATCCCCCATTCTCCCATAGAGATGCATGGAGGGGGGTGTCGGCAGTGGGCAACACAGCTCCATTCATGGAGAGAGACGGGCACTGGGCAAGAGATCGCGGGGGTCTTCGCAGCCAGACCTCAAACGATCTGAAACACTTATATAGGGGATACATTTTTGTGAGCTGGACTACTACTTTAATTTATGGGTAACCAGGGCAACAAAAATGTGTTCCAAAAATAGGTGTTGTTCATTTTTAAACCTACTTGAGGGCCGCACCTTGGATCTCATAGGCCTTGACATGTGCATGAATGCTTACCAAAATAAAGAAACATGGAATTGAGACCTCAGTTTTTATAACTTTATGAGAGAATGGAATATATGTTATGGAATATATGGAATATATGTAATGGAATATATGGAATCTGTGTGACCATGGGGGCACTTTATATCTTTCTGGCCCAGCTCAACTGGTGGACCATGTATGGTCTCTTACCAATTCCCTTAAAGGGGTATTCCAGGAAAAAACTTTTTTAATTAATTTTTTTATATCAACTGGCTCCAGAAAGTTAAACAGATATGTAAATTACTTCAATTGAAAAATCTTAATCCTTCCAATAACTATCAGCTGCTGAAGTTGAGTTGTTCTTTTCTGTCTGGCAATAGTGCTCTCTGCTGACATCTCTGCTTGTCTCGGGAACTGCACAGAGTAGAAGAGATTTGCTATGGGGATTTGCTTCTACTCTGGACAGTTCCCGAGACAGGTGTCATCAGAGAGCACTTAGATGGAAAAGAACAACTCAACTTCAGCAGCTCATAAGTACTGAAAGGATTAAGATTTTTTTAATAGGAGTAATTTGCAAATCTGGGTCACCAGGGACCTGAGGAAATGCTTTTGTAGCGTGAAACAGCGCGGTCGTCCAGGTGTGTAGCTCCTGCCGCTCCAGCTCTGCCTGGTCTAGGGGTGTCGGGATGTTGTAACCTGCCGGTTATGAAATCAGAATAAATCTTCACCAGAAAGTTATCCAGGTGTGTTGCTCTGTTTCTTTCTTCTATTGAATAATTTACAAATCTATTTAACTTTCTGGAGCTAGTATATATATATATATATATATATATACAGTGACCCCCGACCTACGATGGCCCCGACATACGATCATTTCAGCATATGATCACTCTCAGAGGCAGCATCAACATACGATGCTTTTGTATGTTGGGGCCATCGCATAAATGGCTATCCGGCAGCGCAGACTGCTTCATCTGCCACCGGATAGCCGTTTACGGTGCCCCGTGTGGTCCGCTGACGATCACTTACCTGTCCTCAGGGCTCCGGCGCATCTTCCTCTTCGGCATCCCCTGCATCGTCGGCGCTCTCCGTCGCCGCCATCACGTTGCTGCACACGCCGTCCCGTCATCCAATAGGAGCGGCGTGCGTAACGACGTGATGGCGGCGACGGAGAGCGAGGATGCCGGGGAAGCAGAGGCCTTGCCGGAGCGTCGGGGACACCCCAGGGACGCGGCGACAGCGAAGGAAGGCGACATCCAGGGCAGCGGTGACGAGCGGTGACGGTCCGGAGCGGCGGGGACAGGTGAGTACAACCTCCAATACCAGTGGTTTTCAACCTGCGGACCTCCAGATGTTGCAAAACTACAACTCCCAGCCAACGGCTGTCCGGGCACGCTGGGTGTTGTAGTTTTGCAACATCTGGAGGTCCGCAGTTTGTAGACCACTGTCCTATACTTTACATTGCACGGATCCCTCAACATACGATGGTTTCAACAAACGATGGTCCATTTGGAACGGATTACCATCTTATGTTGAGGGACCACTGTATAAAGTTTTTTTCCTGGATAACCCCTTTAATGGGGGACATGAACTTGGCGGAGACCTCAGTACCACCCATTCAGCAGCTGGTGGTGCCCAATACCTCATTCTCCTAGAGATTAATTGGAGAATCCTGGTAGCTCTTCATAAATAGTGCAGGCCAACAATGTATGACAGTGTTTTTCCCAACCAGGGTGCCTCCAGCTGTTGCAAAACTACAAGTCCCAGCATGCCCGGACAGCCGAAGGCTGTCCGGGCATGCTGGGACTTGTAGTTTTGCAACAGCTGGAGGCACCCTGGTTGGGAAACACTGATGTATGAGATAAAATCTTGAACCATGCATACGTTTCATATAGATTACAACCTCTGTGGGTCATTGTCAACGTAGGGACCCTATCATGGGAATCGGGACCGGCGGGGTATTTCTTATCTTCCCCCCCCCCCCTGACACACACTACTTGTAATAAGTTTTATGATGCAATATGCAATAATGGCGAGCGCTGGGCATTCCCGTGCTGCGCTGAACAAACATTATCCAGATGTTTTGTCACATTCCTGCGGGAACGGTTCATACCTGCAAGAACTCTGCATTTCTGCTCCACGCCTGCCCGCTAATGAAGGGAGACAAGGGCGATGCAGACAGGCCCCGCGCAGCAACAGAACCACGCTTCAGGGGGATGATATTTAGTATCAGTAAGGAGGGCGCTTAATAATGGCGCTGGCTACAGGCCAGATGTGTAAATCCACGACAACTCCCATTACAAGTGATGGCTGACGGTAGGAGATGAAATGTCGCTCTTGAGAGACGGCTGCTCGCGCACAAATGCATAGGAAAAAAAAAACAATAGTATAAGACACTAGTGCTGAGCACGAATATTCGAAATGCAAATTTTTATCGCGAATATTTAGAATATAACGCTATCTATTCATAATGACGAATATTTGTTTTTTTTTCACATGCAAATTTTTATGCAAATTTTCTATGCAAATTTTTATCGCGAATATTTCGAATATAGCGCTCTCTATTGATAATGACGAATATTAGTTTTTTTTAGTTTTTTCACATGCAAATTTTGATGCAAATTTCCCATGCAAACTTTTATCGCGAATATTTCGAATATAGCGCTCTATATTCATAATGACGAATATTTGTTTTTTTTTGTTTTTTCACATGCAAATTTTTATGCAAATTTTCCATGCAAATTTTTATCGCAAATATTTTGAATATAATGCTGTCTATTCATAATGACGAATATTCTTTTTTTTTTTCACATGCAAATTTTTATGCAAATTCTCTATGCAAATTTTTATCGCGAATATTTAGATTATAGCGCTCTATATTCATAATGACGAATATTAGTTTTTTTTCTTAGTTTTTTTCACATGCAAATTTTTATGCGATTTTTCCATGCAAAATTTTATCGCGAGTATTTAGAATATAGCGCTCTATATTCATAATGACGAATATTCGTTTTGTTTTTTTTCACATGCAAATTTTTATGCAAATTTTCCATGAGAATTTTTATCGCGAATATTTAGAATATAGCGCTCTATATTCATAATGATGAATGTTCGGTTTTTTTTTCCACATGCAAATTTTTATGCAAATTTTCCATGCAAATTTTATCGCGAATATTTAGAATATAACGCTATCTATTCATAATGACGAATATTTTTTTTTTTGTTTTTTTCACATGCAAATTTTTATCCGAATTTTCCATGCAAATTTTCGCATGCAAATTTTATCGCGAATATTTAGAATATAACGCTATCTATTCATAATGACGAATATTTTTTTTTTGTTTTTTTCACATGCAAATTTTTATGCGAATTTTCCATGCAAATTTTCGCATGCAAATTTTATCGCGAATATTTAGAATATAGCGCTCTATATTCATAATGAGGAATATTAGTATTTTTTTAGTTTTTTTCACATGCAAATTTTTATGCAAATTTTCTATGCAAATTTTTATCGTGAATATTTAGAATATAGCGCTCTATATTCATAATGACGAATATTCATTTTTTTTAATTTTTTTCACATGCAAATTTTTATGCAAATTTTCCATGCAAATTTTCGCATGAAAAAAAAAAAATTTGACAAACCTAGAGAACATGTGAATTTCATTTCGTGAACATAGGACGAAAAATCATCAATATATTCACAAAATATCGCAAATTTGAATATGGTCCCTGCCGCTCATCACTTTTAAAGGGGTATTCCAGGAAAATAATAATAATAATTATTATTATTATATCAACTGGCTCCAGAAAGTTAAACAGATTTGTAAATTTCTTCTATTAAAAAAAATCTTAATCCTTCCAATAATTATCAGCTGCTGAAGTTGAGTTGTTGTTTTCTGTCCGGCAACAGCGCTCTCTGCTGACATCTCTGCTTGTCTCGGGAACTGCACAGAGTAGGAGAGGTTTGCTATGGGGATTTGCTTCTAAACTGGGCGGTTCCCGAGACAGGTGTCATCAGAGAGCACTTAGACAGAAAAGAACAACTCAACTTCAGCAGCTCATAAGTACTGAAGGGATTAAGATTTTGTAATAGAAGAAATTTACAAATCTGTTTAACTTTCGGGAACCAGTTGATATATATAAAAAAAAGTTTTTTCCTGGAATACCCCTTTAAAGACATCAGGAATTGTGATGAGCAGCAGGGGCCATATTCGAATTTGCATGTGAAAAATTGTGAATTGACGATATTTGCAATAAAAATTTGGATTACGAATATTTGTGCTCAAAACTTATCAGGAAGAGTTTGATGAAAACTGTCACCTATGGAAATATGTGTAACCGGAAAGGCGTGAATGTTTCGCCCCATTTTTTTACTATGCTAAAATTACTAAACCATTAGAAATGTGTCAAGATTACTTCCAGGAACACAGGGCCGGCTCTGCCTATAGGCAAAATAGGCAGCCGCCTAGAGTGCCCTCCGACTGGGGGGCGCCGCTCTCTGCCTGCCACAAGAAAGTTAGACAGCCAGCATCCAAACCACTTGCATAGCCAGCAGTATGAGGAGGAGGTTTGTTACAGTGTGTCACCCCAGTAGTAAGGTGGGGCGTGTCAAAGGGTGGAGCCAATGGGCGGGGTCAAGGGGACGGCAAAATTATCTTTTGCCTAGAGTGACAAAAGCCCTACAGGAACCATAGTGCTTTAAAGAACTTTGTGGTTAAAGGGGTACTCCGTGGAAAACATTATTATTTTTTTTTTATCAACTGGTGCCAGAAAGTTATACAGATTTGTAAATTACCTCTATTAAAAAATCTTAATCCTTCCAGTACTTATTAGCTGCTGTATGCTCCAGAGGAAATTCTTTTCTTTTTTTTTTTGATCACAGTGCTCTCTGCTGACACCCCTGTCCGTATCAGAAACTGTCCAGAACAGAAGCAAACATATGCTGCTCTGGACAGTTCCTGATACGGACAGAGGTGTCAGTGGACAGAAAAAAAAGAGAAATCCAAAAACAAAAGAACTTTCTCTGTAATATACAGCCGCTAATAAGTACTGGAAGGATAAATATATATATATTTCTTTCATAGAAGTAATTTACAAATCTGTTTAACTTTCTGGCACCAGTTGATCAACTGGTTCCAGAAAGTTGAACAGATTTGTAAATTACTTCTATTAAAAAAATCTTAATCCTTTCAGTACTTATGGGCTGATGAAGTTGAGTTGTTCTTTTCTATCTAAGTGCTCTCTGATGACACGTGTCTCAGGAACCGCCCAGTTTAGAAGCAAATCCCCATAGCAAACCTCTTCTACTCTGTGCAGTTCCCGAGACAAGCAGAGATGTCAGCAGCGAGCACTGTTGCCAGTCAGAAAACAACAACACAACTTCATCAGCTCATAATTATTGAAAGGATTAAGATTTTTTTAATAGAAGTAATTTACAAATCTGTTTAACTTTCTGGAGTCAGTTGATATATATATAACATTTTCCCTGGAATACCCCTTTAAACACTTGCTCCTAGATGACATCTAAGCAATAGTGTTGCTCGCGAATATTCGCAATTCGAATATTATTCGTGAATATCGCATATTCGCGAATTTTGCGAATATAGCGCTATATATTCGTAATTACGAATATTCGTTTTTTTTTGTTTTTTTTTGTTGTTTTTGTTTTCACAGTACACATCACAGTGATCATCCCTCTCTGCTTCCAGCTTCTGTGGTGTAAAGAAGGCTGTAATACTACTGTGTGAGACTGACGTGCGAAAATCCGCATATGCGAAAATTAACATATGCTACTTTTCGCATATGCGAATTGTCACATATGTTAATTTTCGCATACGCGTATTTTCGCATACACGAAAATAAAACGAGAATATGCGAATATTCGCGAATATATGACGAATACTCGTCCGTATATTCGCGAATATTCGCGAATTCGAATATGGCCTATGCCGCTCAACACTACTAAGCAATGGGTTCAGCTTATCATTGACAACTGCAAACAAAACTCAGTAGTCTAAAGCAGTGGTCTTCAACCTGCAGCCCTCCAGATGTTGCAAAACTACAACTCCCAGCATGCCCGGACAGCCAACGGCTGTCCGGGCATGCTGGGAGTTGTAGCTTTGCAACATCTGGAGGGCCGTAGGTTGGAGACCACTGGTCTAACAACCGTTTTCTTTACAACTAAATTTATATTCATCTAAATTGGCGATGACTGGCGATGTGGGGCAGAGTCTCATGACATCACGACCATGCCCCCTCAATGTAAGTCTATGGGAGGGGGCGTGATGGCTGTCACGCCCCCTCCCATAGACTTGCATTGAGAGGGCGTGGCCGTGACATCACGAGCCTCAGGTGCTGCCCTTGATGCTCTTAACGAATGCCAGGTGCAGCAGGGAGATCGCAAGGGTCCTGCCTGCTGGGGATAAGCTGTCTAGGGGCGGAGTACCCCTTTAAGGCCCATTCACACTATTAAATCTCTGCCCCTTGTGAATAACCCCTTGAGGACACAGACAATTATTTTTATTTTTTTTTGCCTTTTTAATTTATCCTCCTCGCCTTTTAAGAGCCATAATTCTTTTATTTTATTCTACTGTCCTGAGGGTGTGATGATTGCAGATGGAATTAACCTAGGGGCAGATGGCACCAACCCCTTGTGTTCGTGACGCCAGGACGTGGTTTATCCTCTACACCACCCGAAGGTATAACGCTGGATCCTGGGCTGGGCACAGGGGCAAATAATGACTCCAACGCCAAGTTATGGAACAACGGCAACTTTACTGAGTCAGACAGATGTAACAGTCTATACAGCTTGGCTAGGCCTAAGGAGGTGACCAGTGACTTCAGAGACCACAGGGCTTGTTGGGATTATGGTGGACTTGGACAATTTGATGCAGGGCCACGCTGACTTGAGACAGACTTGACTTGGACTTACTTGACTGAGACTGACTATGACAGACTTTACCCCATTTGTAACTTACCAGGCTTTCACTTGGACCTGGGGGTGGTGGACTTGTGGATCCGTGGCTGCGTGGTAGACTTTAGCCCTCCTTAGGACACCAGACACTGTCTACAGACTTGACCTCACCGCAACTCAGCATTAAAGAGCAAGAGGAAGCTCCACCCAGGGAGGGGGAGACTCGGGAGGGGTCCCATAGGTCACCCTGTAGGTCACATGGTCACTGGTACCTACCCTGGTTACAATCACATGACAACAATACTTAAAGGTATATAACATTATATGTACATTGCACCATATAACATAAGACACAAGTATAGGGGGGCCCAGGGGTCACGGAATGGAGTCTGCCTGACAGGGCAGCAAAGGTACAGGGGTGCAACTCCTGTACTGGGCCACCACACTACAGACCCGAATGTGCGCTTGTTTTTGGCACTAACAATTTTACAGCACAACCAAAGAAAATATTATTTGTTCGGGAAAACTTCAAATAAAACCATAATTTTTATGGGGCGAGGGTGCTTTGGGGCCCCCTCAGTCACAGGGACCCAATGCAACTGCTACCTCTGCACCCCTTAGAGGTACGCCCCTGCTGATCAGAGATATCGGAAATCTACTTCTATGGCCTGCCAGAAGGCAGACCATGCAAGCAGCTTCCCTGAAGCTTTGGAGCCGGTAAACAGGGCTCCGGCCGCCATCTTGACTCATTGGAACCCCACAATCGCCTTGCGGGTGGCCCAATGAGTCTATGTAAGCATCAGCTGCCGTAATCAGTACTGATCATGGCATCTGAAGGGTTATTTGGTGAGCACTTGCATGATCACTGATGTCCGCCATTAGTGGCGGGCCTGCAGTCTATAAAGCGAGCGCAGCTCCTTGCGCTCACTTCATAATCCTTATACCTCTTAGGTCGTACATGTATGTTGCCCCAAGTACCAAGCAGCCAGAGCATACAGGTAAGTCCAGCATCCACTGGGGGGTTCAAAATTCAAATAATAATAAAAATAAATATAGATTACAAAAAAAAAGTTGATATGGTTTCACTGGGGATCGAACCCAGGACCTTCTGCGTGTAAAGAAGACGTGATAACCACTACACTATGAAACCTCAGTAGGTGCACTAATTGGCTGCTGAATCACCACTCAACTTCTCGCACTGTGCTCATTAGGTCAAAGGTCAACTAAGAACATAGATTTTGTTTTATTTTTTTTTTATTTTTTTTTTTTAAACTGTGTAAATTGTGTGGTTTTAATTTTAGTATTAACATTTTTTAAAGCAATTAAAAAACAATAAGTGAATGAATGAATGAATCAATGAATAACTAATGAATAACTAAAAAACATAAATAGTTAACTGAAATAAATAAATATGTGAAAATAAATAAATAACTAAATTAAATAAATAAATAAATAACTAAATGAATTAAATAAATAAATAAATAAATTAAATAAATAAATAACTAAATTAAATAAATAAATAAATAACTAAATTAATTAAATAAATAAATAACTAAATTAAATAAATAAATAAATAAATTAAATAAATAAATAACTAAATTAATTAAATAAATAAATAAATAAAATAAATAAATAACTAAACAAAATAAACAACTACATTAAATAAATAAATCACTAAATAAATTAAATATATGAAATAAATACGGTAACTAAAATAAAAAAATAAATAACTAAATAAAATAAATAAATTTATAAATAAAATAAATGAATATTTTAAATTAATTAATTAATTCATAAATCGTTAACTAAATAAATAAAATAATAATGAATTCTATGTTTAAGAACCTGACTTAACTTCAATATGAGTGCAGAGGTATCAGACACGCACGGGTGCCCAAGTGTCTGAGACAGTGTTTTCCAACCAGGGTGCCTCCAGCTGTTTTTAAACTGTGTAAATTGTGTAGTTTTAATTTTAGTTTGTTTCTGAAAAATGTTAAAGCAATTAAAAAACAATAAGTGAATGAATGAATAAATGAGTAACTAATTAATAAATGAATAACTAACTAAAAAAAATAGATAGCTAACTAAAATAAATAAATATGTGAAATAAATAACTAAAATAAATAAATAACTAAATTAAATAAATAAAAAAACTAAATAAATAACTACATTAAGTAAATAAATCACTAAATAAATTAAATAAACATATGAAATAAATAACTAAAATAAATAAATAACTAAATAAAATAAAAAATTTATAAAATAAATGAATATATTAAATAAATAAATTAATTAACAAATCATTAAATAAATTAATTAAATAAATAAAATAATAATGAATTCTATGTTTAAGAGCCTGACTTAACTTCAATTCGAGTGCAGAGGTATCAGACACGCACGGGCGCTCGAGTGTCTGAGACAGTGTTTTCCAACCAGGGTGCCTCCAGCTGTTGCAAAACTACAACTCTCAGTGTGCCCGGACAGCCAACGGCTGTCCGGGCATTCTGGGAGTTGTAGTTTTGCAATAGCTGTAGGTAACCTGGTTGGGAAACACTGGCCTGAAGAAACCACCTGAGGGAGACACTATAAATGGCACATGGTAGTGCTAATTTTTCAAAAACAGCGCCTCTCTTGTCCCTACGCAGTGTCTGGTATTGCATTTAAAAAAAATAGTAATTTAGTAATCACTGGGTTCTAGTGGGGTCCTACTAGTTGGTCCCCCACCGATAAGACATAACAACATGAGCCGTGGTCCTTTTCGGGCCCCCAACATCATGCCGGCTCATATGTCCTACCGCGGCGGGGACTCTGCCTGTGTAGACGCGCCGCTCCTGTACCTGCCCTGTCGCGTCCGCAGCACAATCCACGTCTTTAACTAAGCCCGTACAATAACCTGAGTTGATCTTACGGCTCCCAGATGAGCGGCCCGCGGCTGTCTGCATGCAGAACCTCTCGCAACAGATGTTGCTGTGATGCTGATGGATGTATAATGTCTGCCCGCCGGGACTGTTACATGATCGCCGCTCCTCGCTTTATACGTTTAGCAGGACGCAGCCGCTTACTGAAATATTGTCATCTATTTCCTCTCAATATCTAATTTGGAGTCTTGGGAGCAGAGCGGAGCTGCCATAGTGTGTACTGCAGCAAATGACTATGTGTCAATGGGGTATAGTGGGGACATTATGGATCAGGGGGACAGTGAGGACATTATGGTTCAGGGGTATAGTGGAGACATTATGGATCAGGGGGACAGTGGGGACATTATGGATCAGAAGTATAGTGGGGACATTATGGTTCAGGGGTATAGTGGGGACATTATGGATCAGGGGTATAGTGGGGACATTATGGATCAGGGGGACAGTGGGGACATTATGGATCAGAAGTATAGTGGGGACATTATGGTTCAGGGGTATAGTGGGGACATTATGGATCAGGGGTATAGTGGGGACATTATGGATAAGGGGTATAGTGGGGACATTATGGATCAGGAGTATAGTGGGCACATTATGGATCAGGGGTATAGTGGGGACATTATGGATAAGGGGTATAGTGGGGACATTATGGATAAGGGGTATAGTGGGGACATTATGGTTCAGGGCTATAGTGGGGACATTATGGATCAGGGGGACAGTGGGGACATTATGGATCAGGGGTATAGTGGGGACATTATGGATAAGGGGTATAGTGGGGACATTATGGATAAGGGGTATAGTGGGGACATTATGGATCAGGGGGACAGTGGGGACATTATGGATCAGGGGTATAGTGGGGACATTATGGATCGGGGGACAGTGGGAATATTATGGTTCAGGGGTATAGTGGGAACATTATGGTTCAGGGGTATAGTGGGGACATTATGGTTCAGGGGTATAGTGGGGACATTATGGATCAGGGGTATAGTGGGGACATTATGGATCAGGGGTATAGTGGGGACATTATGGATCAGGGGTATAGTGGGGACATTATGGTTCAGGGGTATAGTGGGGACTTTATGGTTCAGGGGTATAGTGGGGACATTATGGATCAGGGGTATAGTGGGGACATTGTGGTTCAGGGGTATAGTGGGAACATTATGGGTCAAGGATATAGTGGGGACATTATGGATCAGGGGGACAGTGGGGACATTATGGTTCAGGGGTATAGTGGGAACATTATGGTTCAGGGGTATAGTGGGGACATTATGGTTCAGGGGTATGGTGGGGACATTATGGATCAGGGGTATAGTGGGGACTTTGTGGTTCAGGGGTATAGTGGGGACATTATGGATCAGGGGTATAGTGGGGACATTATGGTTCAGGGGTATAGTGGGGACATTATGGATCAGGGGTATAGTGGGGACTTTGTGGTTCAGGGGTATAGTGGGGGCATTATAGATCAGGGGTATAGTGGGAACATTATGGTTCAGGGGTATAGTGGGGACATTATGGATCAGGGGTATAGTGGGGACATTATGGATTAGGGGTATAGTGGGGACATTTTGGTTCAGGAATATATTGGGGACATTATGGATCAGGGGTATAGTGGGGACATTATGGATCAGGGGTATAGTGGGGACATTATGGTTCAGGAGTATAGTGGGGACATTATGGATCAGGGGTATAGTGGGGACATTATGGTTCAGGGGTACAGTGGGGACATTATGGATCAGGGGTATAGTGGGGACTTTGTGGTTCAGGGGTATAGTGGGGACATTATAGATCAGGGGTATAGTGGGAACATTATGGTTCAGGGGTATAGTGGGGACATTATGGTTCAGGGGTATAGTGGGGACATTATGGATCAGGGGTATAGTGGGAACATTATGGTTCAGGGGTATAGTGGGGACATTATGGATCAGGGGTATAGAGGGAACATTATGGTTCAGGGGTATAGTGGGGACTTTGTGGTTCAGGGGTATAGTGGGGACATTATGGATCAGGGGTATAGTGGGGACATTATGGTTCAGGGGTATAGTGGGGACATTATGGTTCAGGGGTATAGTGGGGACATTATTGTTCAGGGGGACAGTGGGGACATTATGGTTCAGGGGTATAGTGGGGACATTATGGTTCAGGGGTATAGTGGGGACATTATGGTTCAGGGGGACAGTGGGGACATTATGGTTCAGGGGTATAGTGGGGACATTATGGATCAGGGGTATAGTGGGGACATTATTGATCAGGGGTATAGTGGGGACATTATGGATCAGGGGTATAGTGGGGACATTATTGTTCAGGGGTATAGTGGGGACATTATGGATCAGGGGTATAGTGGGGACATTATGGATCAGGGGTATAGTGGGGACATTATGGATCAGGGGTATAGTGGGGACATTATGGATCAGGGGTATAGTGGGGACATTATTGTTCAGGGGTATAGTGGGGACATTATGGTTCAGGGGTATAGTGGGGACATTATTGTTCAGGGGGACAGTGGGGACATTATGGTTCAGGGGTATAGTGGGGACATTATGGATCAGGGGTATAGTGGGGACATTATGGTTCAGGGGTATAGTGGGGACATTATGGATCAGGGGTATAGTGGGGACATTATGGATCAGGGGGACAGTGGGGACATTATGGATCAGAAGTATAGTGGGGACATTATGGTTCAGGGGTATAGTGGGGACATTATGGATCAGGGGTATAGTGGGGACATTATGGATAAGGGGTATAGTGGGGACATTATGGATCAGGAGTATAGTGGGCACATTATGGATCAGGGGTATAGTGGGGACATTATGTATCAGGGGTATAGTGGGGACATTATGGATAAGGGGTATAGTGGGGACATTATGGTTCAGGGCTATAGTGGGGACATTATGGATCAGGGGGACAGTGGGGACATTATGGATCAGGGGTATAGTGGGGACATTATGGATAAGGGGTATAGTGGGGACATTATGGATAAGGGGTATAGTGGGGACATTATGGATCAGGGGGACAGTGGGGACATTATGGATCAGGGGTATAGTGGGGACATTATGGATCGGGGGACAGTGGGAATATTATGGTTCAGGGGTATAGTGGGGACATTATGGATCAGGGGTATAGTGGGGACATTATGGTTCAGGGGTATAGTGGGGACATTATGGATCAGGGGTATAGTGGGGACATTATGGATCAGGGGGACAGTGGGGACATTATGGATCAGGGGTATAGTGGGGACATTATGGATCAGGGGTATAGTGGGGACATTATGGTTCAGGGGTATAGTGGGGACATTATGGATCAGGGGTATAGTGGGGACATTATGGATCAGGGGTACAGTGGGGACATTATGGATCAGGTGTATAGTGGGGACATTATGGATCAGGGGTACAGTGGGGACATTATGGTTCAGGGGTATAGTGGGGACATTATGGATCAGGGGTATAGTGGGCACATTATGGATCAGGGGTATAGTGGGGACATTATGGATCAGGGGTATAGTGGGAACATTATGGTTCAGGGGTATAGTGGGGACATTATGGTTCAGGGGTATAGTGGGGACATTATGGATCAGGGGTATAGTGGGGACATTATGGATCAGGGGTATAGTGGGGACATTATGGATCAGGGGTATAGTGGGGACATTATGGTTCAGGGGTATAGTGGGGACTTTATGGTTCAGGGGTATAGTGGGGACATTATGGATCAGGGGTATAGTGGGGACATTGTGGTTCAGGGGTATAGTGGGAACATTATGGGTCAAGGATATAGTGGGGACATTATGGATCAGGGGGACAGTGGGGACATTATGGTTCAGGGGTATAGTGGGAACATTATGGTTCAGGGGTATAGTGGGGACATTATGGATCAGGGGTATAGTGGGGACATTATGGATCAGGGGTATGGTGGGGACATTATGGATCAGGGGTATAGTGGGGACTTTGTGGTTCAGGGGTATAGTGGGGACATTATGGATCAGGGGTATAGTGGGGACATTATGGTTCAGGGGTATAGTGGGGACATTATGGATCAGGGGTATAGTGGGGACTTTGTGGTTCAGGGGTATAGTGGGGGCATTATAGATCAGGGGTATAGTGGGAACATTATGGTTCAGGGGTATAGTGGGGACATTATGGATCAGGGGTATAGTGGGGACATTATGGATTAGGGGTATAGTGGGGACATTTTGGTTCAGGAATATATTGGGGACATTATGGATCAGGGGTATAGTGGGGACATTATGGATCAGGGGTATAGTGGGGACATTATGGTTCAGGAGTATAGTGGGGACATTATGGATCAGGGGTATAGTGGGGACATTATGGATCAGGGGTATAGTGGGGACATTATGGTTCAGGGGTACAGTGGGGACATTATGGATCAGGGGTATAGTGGGGACATTATAGATCAGGGGTATAGTGGGAACATTATGGTTCAGGGGTATAGTGGGGACATTATGGTTCAGGGGTATAGTGGGGACATTATGGATCAGGGGTATAGTGGGAACATTATGGTTCAGGGGTATAGTGGGGACATTATGGATCAGGGGTATAGAGGGAACATTATGGTTCAGGGGTATAGTGGGGACATTATGGATCAGGGGTATAGTGGGGACATTATGGTTCAGGGGTATAGTGGGGACATTATGGTTCAGGGGTATAGTGGGGACATTATTGTTCAGGGGGACAGTGGGGACATTATGGTTCAGGGGTATAGTGGGGACATTATGGTTCAGGGGTATAGTGGGGACATTATGGTTCAGGGGGACAGTGGGGACATTATGGTTCAGGGGTATAGTGGGGACATTATGGATCAGGGGTATAGTGGGGACATTATTGATCAGGGGTATAGTGGGGACATTATGGATCAGGGGTATAGTGGGGACATTATTGATCAGGGGTATAGTGGGGACATTATGGATCAGGGGTATAGTGGGGACATTATGGTTCAGGGGTATAGTGGGGACATTATGGATCAGGGGTATAGTGGGGACATTATGGATCAGGGGTATAGTGGGGACATTATTGTTCAGGGGTATAGTGGGGACATTATGGATCAGGGGTATAGTGGGGACATTATGGATCAGGGGTATAGTGGGGACATTATGGATCAGGGGTATAGTGGGGACATTATGGATCAGGGGTATAGTGGGGACATTATTGTTCAGGGGGACAGTGTGGACATTATGGTTCAGGGGTATAGTGGGGACATTATGGATCAGGGGTATAGTGGGGACATTATGGATCAGGGGTATAGTGGGGACATTATGGATCAGGGGGACAGTGGGGACATTATGGATCAGGGGTATAGTGGGGACATTATGGTTCAGGGGTATAGTGGGGACATTATGGATCAGGGGTATAGTGGGGACATTATGGATCAGGGGTATAGTGGGGACATTATTGTTCAGGGGGACAGTGGGGACATTATGGTTCAGGGGTATAGTGGGGACATTATGGTTCAGGGGTATAGTGGGGACATTATGGTTCAGGGGGACAGTGGGGACATTATGGTTCAGGGGTATAGTGGGGACATTATGGATCAGGGGTATAGTGGGGACATTATTGATCAGGGGTATAGTGGGGACATTATGGATCAGGGGTATAGTGGGGACATTATGGATCAGGGGTATAGTGGGGACATTATTGTTCAGGGGTATAGTGGGGACATTATGGATCAGGGGTATAGTGGGGACATTATGGATCAGGGGTATAGTGGGGACATTATGGATCAGGGGTATAGTGGGGACATTATGGATCAGGGGTATAGTGGGGACATTATGGATCAGGGGTATAGTGGGGACATTATGGATCAGGGGGACAGTGGGGACATTATGGATCAGGGGTATAGTGGGGACATTATGGTTCAGGGGTATAGTGGGGACATTATGGATCAGGGGTATAGTGGGGACATTATGGATCAGGGGTATAGTGGGGACATTATGGATCAGGGGTATAGTGGGGACATTATGGATTAGGGGTATAGTGGGGACATTATGGTTCAGGAGTATAGTGGGGACATTATGGTTCAGGGGTATAGTGGGGACATTATGGTTCAGGGGTATAGTGGGGACATTATGGTTCAGGGGTATAGTGGGGACATTATGGTTCAGGGGTATAGTGGGGACATTATGGATCAGGAGTATAGTGGGGACATTATGGTTCAGGAGTATAGTGGGGACATTATGGATCAGGAGTATAGTGGGGACATTATGGTTCAGGAGTATAGTGGGGACATTATGGTTCAGGGGTATAGTGGGGACATTATGGTTCAGGGGTATAGTGGGGACATTATGGTTCAGGGGTATAGTGGGGACATTATGGTTCAGGGGTATAGTGGGGACATTATGGATCAGGAGTATAGTGGGGACATTATGGTTCAGGAGTATAGTGGGGACATTATGGATCAGGGGTATAGTGGGGACATTATGGATCAGGGGTATAGTGGGGACATTATGGTTCAGGGGTATAGTGGGGACATTATGGATCAGGGGTATAGTGGGGACATTATGGATCAGGGGTATAGTGGGGACATTATGGATCAGGGGTATAGTGGGGACATTATGGTTCAGGGGTATAGTGGGGAAATTATGGATCAGGGGTATAGTGGGGACATTATGGTTCAGGGGTATAGTGGGGACATTATGGATCAGGGGGACAGTGAGGACATTATGGTTCAGGGGTATAGTGGGGACATTATGGATCAGGGGTATAGTGGGGACATTATGGTTCAGGGGTATAGTGGGGGCATTATGAATCAGGGGTATAGTGGGAGCATTATGGATCAGGGGTATAGTGGGGACATTATGGTTCAGGGGTATAGTGGGGACATTATGGATCAGGGGTATAGTGGGGACATTATGGTTCAGGGGTATAGTGGGGGCATTATGGATCAGGGGTATAGTGGGGGCATTATGGATCAGGGGGACAGTGAGGACATTATGGTTCAGGGGTATAGTGGGGACATTATGGATCAGGGGTATAGTGTGGGCATTATGGATCAGGGGTATAGTGGGGGCATTATGGATCAGGGGTATAGTGTGGGCATTATGGATCAGGGGTATAGTGGGGGCATTATGGTTCAGGGGTATAGTGTGGGCATTATGGATCAGGGGTATAGTGGGAGCATTATGGATCAGGGGTATAGTGTGGGCATTATGGATCAGGGGTATAGTGGGGGCATTATGGTTCAGGGGTATAGTGTGGGCATTATGGATCAGGGGTATAGTGGGGGCATTATGGTTCATTGGTATAGTGTGGGCATTATGGATCAGGGGTATAGTGGGAGCATTATGGATCAGGGGTATAGTGGGGACATTTTGGTTCAGGGGTATAGTGGGGACATTATGGTTCAGGGGTATAGTGGGGGCATTATGGATCAGGGGTATAGTGGGGACATTATGGATCAGGGGGACAGTGAGGACATTATGGTTCAGGGGTATAGTGGGGGCATTATGGATCAGGGGTATAGTGGGGGCATTATGGATCAGGGGTATAGTGGGGACATTATGGATCAGGGGTATAGTGGGGGCATTATGGATCAGGGGTATAGTGGGGACATTATGGTTCAGGGGTATAGTGGGGACATTATGGTTCAGGGGTATAGTGGGGACATTATGGTTCAGGGGTATAGTGGGGACATTATGGTTCAGGGGTATAGTGGGGACAGTGAGGACATTATGGATCAGGGGTATAGTGGGGACATTGTGGTTCAGGGGTATAGTGGGGACATTATGGTTCAGGGGTGTAGTGGGGACATTATGGATCAGGGGTATAGTGGGGACATTATGGATTAGGGGTATAGTGGGGACATTATGGATCAGGGGTATAGTGGGGACATTATTGTTCAGGGGTATAGTGGGGACATTATGGTTCAGGGGTATAGTGGGGACATTATTGTTCAGGGGGACAGTGGGGACATTATGGTTCAGGGGTATAGTGGGGACATTATGGATCAGGGGTATAGTGGGGACATTATGGTTCAGGGGTATAGTGGGGACATTATGGATCAGGGGTATAGTGGGGACATTATGGATCAGGGGGACAGTGGGGACATTATGGATCAGAAGTATAGTGGGGACATTATGGTTCAGGGGTATAGTGGGGACATTATGGATCAGGGGTATAGTGGGGACATTATGGATAAGGGGTATAGTGGGGACATTATGGATCAGGAGTATAGTGGGCACATTATGGATCAGGGGTATAGTGGGGACATTATGTATCAGGGGTATAGTGGGGACATTATGGATAAGGGGTATAGTGGGGACATTATGGTTCAGGGCTATAGTGGGGACATTATGGATCAGGGGGACAGTGGGGACATTATGGATCAGGGGTATAGTGGGGACATTATGGATAAGGGGTATAGTGGGGACATTATGGATAAGGGGTATAGTGGGGACATTATGGATCAGGGGGACAGTGGGGACATTATGGATCAGGGGTATAGTGGGGACATTATGGATCGGGGGACAGTGGGAATATTATGGTTCAGGGGTATAGTGGGAACATTATGGTTCAGGGGTATAGTGGGGACATTATGGTTCAGGGGTATAGTGGGGACATTATGGATCAGGGGTATAGTGGGGACATTATGGATCAGGGGTATAGTGGGGACATTATGGATCAGGGGTATAGTGGGGACATTATGGTTCAGGGGTATAGTGGGGACTTTATGGTTCAGGGGTATAGTGGGGACATTATGGATCAGGGGTATAGTGGGGACATTGTGGTTCAGGGGTATAGTGGGAACATTATGGGTCAAGGATATAGTGGGGACTTTATGGATCAGGGGGACAGTGGGGACATTATGGTTCAGGGGTATAGTGGGAACATTATGGTTCAGGGGTATAGTGGGGACATTATGGATCAGGGGTATAGTGGGGACATTATGGTTCAGGGGTATGGTGGGGACATTATGGATCAGGGGTATAGTGGGGACTTTGTGGTTCAGGGGTATAGTGGGGACATTATGGATCAGGGGTATAGTGGGGACATTATGGTTCAGGGGTATAGTGGGGACATTATGGATCAGGGGTATAGTGGGGACTTTGTGGTTCAGGGGTATAGTGGGGGCATTATAGATCAGGGGTATAGTGGGAACATTATGGTTCAGGGGTATAGTGGGGACATTATGGATCAGGGGTATAGTGGGGACATTATGGATTAGGGGTATAGTGGGGACATTTTGGTTCAGGAATATATTGGGGACATTATGGATCAGGGGTATAGTGGGGACATTATGGATCAGGGGTATAGTGGGGACATTATTGTTCAGGGGTATAGTGGGGACATTATGGTTCAGGGGTATAGTGGGGACATTATTGTTCAGGGGGACAGTGGGGACATTATGGTTCAGGGGTATAGTGGGGACATTATGGATCAGGGGTATAGTGGGGACATTATGGTTCAGGGGTATAGTGGGGACATTATGGATCAGGGGTATAGTGGGGACATTATGGATCAGGGGGACAGTGGGGACATTATGGATCAGAAGTATAGTGGGGACATTATGGTTCAGGGGTATAGTGGGGACATTATGGATCAGGGGTATAGTGGGGACATTATGGATAAGGGGTATAGTGGGGACATTATGGATCAGGAGTATAGTGGGCACATTATGGATCAGGGGTATAGTGGGGACATTATGTATCAGGGGTATAGTGGGGACATTATGGATAAGGGGTATAGTGGGGACATTATGGTTCAGGGCTATAGTGGGGACATTATGGATCAGGGGGACAGTGGGGACATTATGGATCAGGGAGTATAGTGGGGACATTATGGATAAGGGGTATAGTGGGGACATTATGGATAAGGGGTATAGTGGGGACATTATGGATCAGGGGGACAGTGGGGACATTATGGATCAGGGGTATAGTGGGGACATTATGGATCGGGGGACAGTGGGAATATTATGGTTCAGGGGTATAGTGGGAACATTATGGTTCAGGGGTATAGTGGGGACATTATGGTTCAGGGGTATAGTGGGGACATTATGGATCAGGGGTATAGTGGGGACATTATGGATCAGGGGTATAGTGGGGACATTATGGATCAGGGGTATAGTGGGGACATTATGGTTCAGGGGTATAGTGGGGACTTTATGGTTCAGGGGTATAGTGGGGACATTATGGATCAGGGGTATAGTGGGGACATTGTGGTTCAGGGGTATAGTGGGAACATTATGGGTCAAGGATATAGTGGGGACATTATGGATCAGGGGGACAGTGGGGACATTATGGTTCAGGGGTATAGTGGGAACATTATGGTTCAGGGGTATAGTGGGGACATTATGGATCAGGGGTATAGTGGGGACATTATGGTTCAGGGGTATGGTGGGGACATTATGGATCAGGGGTATAGTGGGGACTTTGTGGTTCAGGGGTATAGTGGGGACATTATGGATCAGGGGTATAGTGGGGACATTATGGTTCAGGGGTATAGTGGGGACATTATGGATCAGGGGTATAGTGGGGACTTTGTGGTTCAGGGGTATAGTGGGGGCATTATAGATCAGGGGTATAGTGGGAACATTATGGTTCAGGGGTATAGTGGGGACATTATGGATCAGGGGTATAGTGGGGACATTATGGATTAGGGGTATAGTGGGGACATTTTGGTTCAGGAATATATTGGGGACATTATGGATCAGGGGTATAGTGGGGACATTATGGATCAGGGGTATAGTGGGGACATTATGGTTCAGGAGTATAGTGGGGACATTATGAATCAGGGGTATAGTGGGGACATTATGGATCAGGGGTATAGTGGGGACATTATGGTTCAGGGGTACAGTGGGGACATTATGGATCAGGGGTATAGTGGGGACATTATAGATCAGGGGTATAGTGGGAACATTATGGTTCAGGGGTATAGTGGGGACATTATGGTTCAGGGGTATAGTGGGGACATTATGGATCAGGGGTATAGTGGGAACATTATGGTTCAGGGGTATAGTGGGGACATTATGGATCAGGGGTATAGAGGGAACATTATGGTTCAGGGGTATAGTGGGGACATTATGGATCAGGGGTATAGTGGGGACATTATGGTTCAGGGGTATAGTGGGGACATTATGGTTCAGGGGTATAGTGGGGACATTATTGTTCAGGGGGACAGTGGGGACATTATGGTTCAGGGGTATAGTGGGGACATTATGGTTCAGGGGTATAGTGGGGACATTATGGTTCAGGGGGACAGTGGGGACATTATGGTTCAGGGGTATAGTGGGGACATTATGGATCAGGGGTATAGTGGGGACATTATTGATCAGGGGTATAGTGGGGACATTATGGATCAGGGGTATAGTGGGGACATTATTGATCAGGGGTATAGTGGGGACATTATGGATCAGGGGTATAGTGGGGACATTATGGTTCAGGGGTATAGTGGGGACATTATGGATCAGGGGTATAGTGGGGACATTATGGATCAGGGGTATAGTGGGGACATTATTGTTCAGGGGTATAGTGGGGACATTATGGATCAGGGGTATAGTGGGGACATTATGGATCAGGGGTATAGTGGGGACATTATGGATCAGGGGTATAGTGGGGACATTATGGATCAGGGGTATAGTGGGGACATTATTGTTCAGGGGGACAGTGTGGACATTATGGTTCAGGGGTATAGTGGGGACATTATGGATCAGGGGTATAGTGGGGACATTATGGATCAGGGGTATAGTGGGGACATTATGGATCAGGGGGACAGTGGGGACATTATGGATCAGGGGTATAGTGGGGACATTATGGTTCAGGGGTATAGTGGGGACATTATGGATCAGGGGTATAGTGGGGACATTATGGATCAGGGGTATAGTGGGGACATTATTGTTCAGGGGGACAGTGGGGACATTATGGTTCAGGGGTATAGTGGGGACATTATGGTTCAGGGGTATAGTGGGGACATTATGGTTCAGGGGGACAGTGGGGACATTATGGTTCAGGGGTATAGTGGGGACATTATGGATCAGGGGTATAGTGGGGACATTATTGATCAGGGGTATAGTGGGGACATTATGGATCAGGGGTATAGTGGGGACATTATGGATCAGGGGTATAGTGGGGACATTATTGTTCAGGGGTATAGTGGGGACATTATGGATCAGGGGTATAGTGGGGACATTATGGATCAGGGGTATAGTGGGGACATTATGGATCAGGGGTATAGTGGGGACATTATGGATCAGGGGTATAGTGGGGACATTATGGATCAGGGGTATAGTGGGGACATTATGGATCAGGGGGACAGTGGGGACATTATGGATCAGGGGTATAGTGGGGACATTATGGTTCAGGGGTATAGTGGGGACATTATGGATCAGGGGTATAGTGGGGACATTATGGATCAGGGGTATAGTGGGGACATTATGGATCAGGGGTATAGTGGGGACATTATGGATTAGGGGTATAGTGGGGACATTATGGTTCAGGAGTATAGTGGGGACATTATGGTTCAGGGGTATAGTGGGGACATTATGGTTCAGGGGTATAGTGGGGACATTATGGTTCAGGGGTATAGTGGGGACATTATGGTTCAGGGGTATAGTGGGGACATTATGGATCAGGAGTATAGTGGGGACATTATGGTTCAGGAGTATAGTGGGGACATTATGGTTCAGGGGTATAGTGGGGACATTATGGATCAGGGGTATAGTGGGGACATTATGGATCAGGGGTATAGTGGGGACATTATGGATCAGGGGTATAGTGGGGACATTATGGTTCAGGGGTATAGTGGGGAAATTATGGATCAGGGGTATAGTGGGGACATTATGGTTCAGGGGTATAGTGGGGACATTATGGATCAGGGGGACAGTGAGGACATTATGGTTCAGGGGTATAGTGGGGGCATTATGAATCGGGTATAGTGGGAGCATTATGGATCAGGGGTATAGTGGGGACATTATGGTTCAGGGGTATAGTGGGGACATTATGGATCAGGGGTATAGTGGGGACATTATGGTTCAGGGGTATAGTGGGGGCATTATGGATCAGGGGTATAGTGGGGGCATTATGGATCAGGGGGACAGTGAGGACATTATGGTTCAGGGGTATAGTGGGGACATTATGGATCAGGGGTATAGTGTGGGCATTATGGATCAGGGGTATAGTGGGGGCATTATGGATCAGGGGTATAGTGTGGGCATTATGGATCAGGGGTATAGTGGGGGCATTATGGTTCAGGGGTATAGTGTGGGCATTATGGATCAGGGGTATAGTGGGAGCATTATGGATCAGGGGTATAGTGTGGGCATTATGGATCAGGGGTATAGTGGGGGCATTATGGTTCAGGGGTATAGTGTGGGCATTATGGATCAGGGGTATAGTGGGGGCATTATGGTTCATTGGTATAGTGTGGGCATTATGGATCAGGGGTATAGTGGGAGCATTATGGATCAGGGGTATAGTGGGGACATTTTGGTTCAGGGGTATAGTGGGGACATTATGGTTCAGGGGTATAGTGGGGGCATTATGGATCAGGGGTATAGTGGGGACATTATGGATCAGGGGGACAGTGAGGACATTATGGTTCAGGGGTATAGTGGGGGCATTATGGATCAGGGGTATAGTGGGGGCATTATGGATCAGGGGTATAGTGGGGACATTATGGATCAGGGGTATAGTGGGGGCATTATGGATCAGGGGTATAGTGGGGACATTATGGTTCAGGGGTATAGTGGGGACATTATGGTTCAGGGGTATAGTGGGGACATTATGGTTCAGGGGTATAGTGGGGACATTATGGTTCAGGGGTATAGTGGGGACAGTGAGGACATTATGGATCAGGGGTATAGTGGGGACATTGTGGTTCAGGGGTATAGTGGGGACATTATGGTTCAGGGGTGTAGTGGGGACATTATGGATCAGGGGTATAGTGGGGACATTATGGATTAGGGGTATAGTGGGGACATTATGGATCAGGGGTATAGTGGGGACATTAATGATCAGGGGTATAGTGGGGACATTATGGTTCAGGGGTATAGTGGGGAAATTATGGATCAGGGGGACAGTGAGGACATTATGGTTCAGGGGTATAGTGGGGGCATTATGGTTCAGGGGTATAGTGGGGAAATTATGGATCAGGGGGACAGTGGGGACATTATGGTTCAGGGGTATAGTGGGGACATTATGGATCAGGGGGACAGTGAGGACATTATGGTTCAGGGGTATAGTGGGGACATTATGGATCAGGGGTATAGTGGGGACATAATGGATCAGGGGTATAGTGGGGACATTATGGTTCAGGGGTATAGTGGGGACAGTGAGGACATTATGGTTCAGGGGTATAGTGGGGGCATTATGGATCAGGGGTATAGTGGGGACATTATGGTTCAGGGGTATAGTGGGGACATTATGGATCAGGGGTATAGTGGGGACATTATGGTTCAGGGGTGTAGTGGGGACATTATGGATCAGGGGTATAGTGGGGACATTATGGTTCAGGGGTATAGTGGGGACATTAGGGTTCAGGGGTATAGTGGGATCATTAGGGTTCAGGGGTATAGTGGGATCATTAGGGTTCAGGGGTATAGTGGGGACATTATGGTTCAGGGATATAGTGGGGACATTATGGTTCAGGGGTATAGTGGGGACATTATGGATCAGGGGTATAGTGGGGACATTATGGTTCAGGGGTATAGTGGGGACATTATGGTTCAGGGGTATAGTGGGGACATTAGGGTTCAGGGGTATAGTGGGGACATTATGGTTCTGGGGTATAGTGGGGACATTATGGATCAGGGGTATAGTGGGGACATTATGGATCAGGGGTATAGTGGGGACATTATGGATCAGGGGTATAGTGGGGACATTATGGATCAGGGGTATAGTGGGGACATTATGGATCAGGGGTATAGTGGGGATATTATGGATCAGGGGTATAGTGGGGACATTATGGTTCAGGGGTATAGTGGGGACATTATGGATCAGGGGTATAGTGGGGACATTATGGATCAGGGGTATAGTGGGGACATTATATATCAGGGGTATAGTGGGGACATTATGGATCAGGGGTATAGTGGGGACATTATGGTTCAGGGGTATAGTGGGGACATTATGGATCAGGGGTATAGTGGGGACATTATGGATCAGGGGTATAGTGGGCACATTATGGATCAGGGGTATAGTGGGGACATTATGGATCAGGGGTATAGTGGGGACATTATGGTTCAGGGGTATAGTGGGGGCATTATGGATCAGGGGGACAGTGGGGACATTATGGTTCAGGGGTATAGTGGGGGCATTATGGATCAAGGGTATAGTGGGGACATTATGGATCAGGGGTATAGTGGGGACATTATGGTTCAGGAGTATAGTGGGCACATTATATATCAGGGGTATAGTGGGGACATTATGGATCAGGGGTATAGTGGGGACATTATGGTTCAGGGGTATAGTGGGGACATTATGGATCAGGGGTATAGTGGGGACATTATGGATCAGGGGGACAGTGGGGACATTATGGATCAGGGGTATAGTGGGGACATTATGGATCAGGGGTATAGTGGGGACATTATGGTTCAGGGGTATAGTGGGGACATTATGGATCAGGGGTATAGTGGGGACATTATGGATCAGGGGTACAGTGGGGACATTATGGATCAGGTGTATAGTGGGGACATTATGGATCAGGGGTACAGTGGGGACATTATGGTTCAGGGGTATAGTGGGGACATTATGGATCAGGGGTATAGTGGGCACATTATGGATCAGGGGTATAGTGGGGACATTATGGATCAGGGGTATAGTGGGAACATTATGGTTCAGGGGTATAGTGGGGACATTATGGTTCAGGGGTATAGTGGGGACATTATGGTTCAGGGGTATAGTGGGGACATTATGGTTCAGGGGTATAGTGGGGACATTATGGTTCAGGTGTACAGTGGGATCAGGGCCAGCTCTAATAGGCAGTCGCCTAGAGCGCACTCTTGATTAGGGCACCGCTTTGCCCTAAGCAATAAACAATAAAATAAGCCAGCATCCGAAACACCCGCCCAGTCAAACCCCTCCGCCCCCTGCTGGAACACGTGCTGTATTGTATGCAGTATTTGCTTTAATAAAGAATTTCCTTACCAGCATCTTGGAGTACAGGTATTCCTTTTCACCTACATACTCACCCTCCTTACTCTACTCACCCCTTCTTACCCTCCTCACCCTCCTTATTCTACTCACCCCTTCTTACCCTCCTCACCCCTCCTTACCCTCCTCACCCCTCCTTACCCTCCTCACCCCTCCTTACTCTACTCACCCCTTCTTACCCTCCTCACCCCTCCTTACCCTCCTCACCCCTCCTTACCCTCCTCACCCTCCTTACTCTACTCACCCCTTCTTACCCTCCTCACCCCTCCTTACCCTCCTCACCCCTCCTTACTCTACTCACCCCTTCTTACCCTCCTCACCCTTCTTACCCTCCTCACCCCCTTCTTACCCTCCTCACCCCTCCTTACTGCGGGAAGTCTCCTCCTGTCCCAGCACCTTCACCTACAGTTACTTTAACCTTTTATATTTCACAAACTGTCAAATCTACAGGGGAAATATGTTATATATCAGGGAAAAATGGGGAAAAATTCACATAGGTCTTGTGTAAGGACACAATGAGGAATGACCTCTACATCTATCTAATATACAGGGAGATTTATCAAACCTTGTGCAATAGAACAGTGGAGCAGTTGCCTATAGCTTCTTCAAAAAGCTGGAATTGGTTTGGGCTGATAAATCTCCCCAATGTGATTCATCTCAGTTTAATTAAACCCATAACCCAATGTCACCTTTTTTGTTGGATTCATCTCAGTTTAAGGCTAGGGTCACACATGCCGTAGTTTGCTGTTGCGTATTTTCCTACCCATTAAAGTCAATGGGTAGGGAATCACCTGTGTATTTTGCTACCTATTGACTTCAATGGGTAGGAAAATACGCAGCAGCAAAATATGTGTTACGCCTAGCGCTCCGGGTCCCCGCTCCTCCCCGGAGCGCTCACGGCGTCTTTCTCCCTGCAGCGCCCGGTCAGTCCCGCTGACCGGGAGCGCTGCACTGTCATGGCTGTTGGGGATGCGATTCGCACAGCGGGACGCGCCCGCTCGCGAATCGCATCCCAGGTCACTTACCCGTCCCGGTCCCCTGCTGTCATGTGCTGGCGCGCGCGGCTCCGCTCTCTAGGGCGCGCGCGCGCCAGCTCTCTGAGACTTAAAGGGCCAGTGCACCAATGATTGGTGCCTGGCCCAATTAGCTTAATTGGCTTCCACCTGCTCCCTGCCTTTATCTAACCTCCTCCCATGCACTCCCTTGCCGGATCTTGTTGCCTAGTGCCAGTGAAAGCGTTTAGTGTGTCCAAAGCCTGTGTACCTGAACTTCTGCTACCCATCCTGACTACGAACCTTGCCGCCTGCCCCCGACCTTCTGCTACGTCTGACCTTGCCTCTGCCTAGTCCTTCTGTCCCACGCCTTCTCAGCAGTCAGCGAGGTAGAGCCGTTGCTAGTGGATACGACCTGGTTGCTACTGCCGCAGCAAGACCATCCCGCTTTGCGGCGGGCTCTGGTGAAAACCAGTAGCCTCTTAGAACCGGTCCACTAGCACGGTCCACGCCAATCCCTCGCTGACACAGAGGATCCACTACCTGGAAGCCGAATCGTGACAGTAGATCCGGCCATGGATCCCGCTGAGGTGCCGCTGCCAAGTCTCGCTGATCTTCCCACGGTGGTCGCTCAGCAATCGCAGCAGATTGCCCAACAAGGACAGCAGCTGTCGCAGTTGACCGCCATGTTACAGCAACTTCTGCCTCTGCTACAGCAGCAACCATCTCCTCCGCCAGCTCCTGCACCTCCTCCGCAGCGAGTGGCCGCTCCTAACCTCCGCTTGTCCCTGCCGGACAAATTTGATGGGGACTCTAAACTCTGCCGTGGATTTTTGTCTCAGTGTTCCCTGCATATGGAGATGTTGTCGGACTTGTTTCCTTCAGAACGGTCTAAGGTGGCGTTCGTAGTAAGCCTTCTTTCAGGAAAGGCCTTGTCTTGGGCCACACCGCTCTGGGACCGCAATGATCCTGCCACAGCCACAGTCCAGGCCTTCTTCGCTGAACTCCGGAGTGTCTTCGAGGAGCCAGCCCGAGCTTCTTCTGCCGAGACTGCCCTGCTGAACCTGGTCCAGGGTAATTCTTCCGTTGGCGAGTACGCCATACAATTCCGTACTTTTGCTTCTGAACTATCCTGGAATAATGAGGCTCTCTGCGCGACCTTTAAAAAAGGCCTATCCAGTCGCATCAAGGATGTGCTGGCCGCACGAGAGATTCCTGCCAACCTCCAAGAACTCATCCATTTGGCTACCCGCATTGACATGCGTTTTTCTGAGCGACACCAAGAGCTCCGCCAGGAAAAAGACTTAGATCTCTGGGCACCTCTCCCACAGCATCCTTTGCAGTCTTCGCCTGGGCCTCCCGCCGAGGAGGCCATGCAAGTGGATCGGTCTCGCCTGACCCAGGAAGAGAGGAATCGCCGTAGAGAAGAAAATCTCTGTCTTTACTGTGCCAGTACCGAGCATTTCTTGGTGGATTGCCCTATCCGTCCTCCACGCCTGGGAAACGCACGCACGCACCCAGCTCACGTGGGTGTGGCGTCTCTTGGTTCCAAGTCTGCTCCTCCACGTCTCACGGTACCCGTGCGGATTTCTTCTTCAGCCAACTCCTCCCTCTCAGCCGTGGCCTGCTTGGACTCCGGTGCCTCTGGAAATTTTATTTTGGAGTCGTTTGTTAATAAATTCAGCATCCCGGTGACCCGTCTCGTCAAGCCGCTCTACATTTCCGCGGTCAACGGAGCCAGATTGGACTGCACCGTGCGTTACCGCACAGAGCCCCTCCTCATGTCTATTGGACCCCACCTTGAGAGGATTGAGTTCTTCATTCTCCCCAACTGTACCTCTGAGGTCCTCCTCGGTCTGCCTTGGCTCCGGCTTCATTCCCCCACCATTGATTGGACCACCGGGGAGATCAGGAACTGGGACTCTGCCTGCCACAGGAAGTGCCTCTCCCCCCCTCCCAGTCCCGTCAGGCAAGCCTCTGTGCCTCCCCATGGCCCCCGTCCTGGTGTCACACTGCCCCGTGCCAGGCCTCGCCCTCTGCCCTCCCTCCCCATTCCCACTCCTGCTGTACTGCCTGCCGTTGAGGAAACCCTCCATTCCTTCCCGGTGTCCTCATCCCAGGGGAGGCAGTTACCGGACAAAGAGAAGGGGAGACCTAAGGGGGGGGTACTGTTACGCCTAGCGCTCCGGGTCCCCGCTCCTCCCCGGAGCGCTCACGGCGTCTTTCTCCCTGCAGCGCCCCGGTCAGTCCCGCTGACCGGGAGCGCTGCACTGTCATGGCCGTTGGGGATGCGATTCGCACAGCGGGACGCGCCCGCTCGCGAATCGCATCCCAGGTCACTTACCCGTCCCGGTCCCCTGCTGTCATGTGCTGGCGCGCTGCTCCGCTCTCTAGGGCGCGCGCGCGCCAGCTCTCTGAGACTTAAAGGGCCAGTGCACCAATGATTGGTGCCTGGCCCAATTAGCTTAATTGGCTTCCACCTGCTCCCTGCCTTTATCTGACCTCCTCCCATGCACTCCCTTGCCGGATCTTGTTGCCTAGTGCCAGTGAAAGCGTTTAGTGTGTCCAAAGCCTGTGTACCTGAACTTCTGCTACCCATCCTGACTACGAACCTTGCCGCCTGCCCCCGACCTTCTGCTACGTCTGACCTTGCCTCTGCCTAGTCCTTCTGTCCCACGCCTTCTCAGCAGTCAGCGAGGTAGAGCCGTTGCTAGTGGATACGACCTGGTTGCTACTGCCGCAGCAAGACCATCCCGCTTTGCGGCGGGCTCTGGTGAAAACCAGTAGCCTCTTAGAACCGGTCCACTAGCACGGTCCACGCCAATCCCTCGCTGACACAGAGGATCCACTACCTGGAAGCCGAATCGTGACAATATGGCACGTGTGACCCTAGCCTTAAACTGAGTGTCACGATGCCGGCTGGCAGGAGGTGGATCCTCTGTGCCAGAGAGGGATTGGCGAGGACCGCGCTAGTGGACCGGTTCTAAGTCACTACTGGTTTTCACCAGAGCCCGCCGCAAAGCGGGATGGTCTTGCTGCGGCGGTAGTGACCAGGTCGTATCCACTAGCAACGGCTCACCTCTCTGGCTGCTGAAGATAGGCGCGGTACAAGGGAGTAGACAGAAGCAAGGTCGGACGTAGCAGAAGGTCGGGGGCAGGCGGCAAGGTTCGTAGTCAGGGTGGATAGCAGAAGTTCTGGTACACAGGCTTTAGACACACAAAACGCTTTCACTAGGCACAAGGGCAACAAGATCCGGCAAGGAAGTGCATGGGAGGAGGTCAGATAAAGGCAGGGAGCAGATGGAAGCCAATTAAGCTAATTGGGCCAGGCACCAATCATTGGTGCACTGGCCCTTTAAGTCTCAGGGAGCTGGCGCGCGCGCGCCCTAGAGAGCGGAGCCGCGCGCGCCAGCACATGACAGCAGGGGACGGGAACGGGTAAGTGACCTGGGATGCGATTAGCGAGCGGGCGCGTCCCGCTGTGCGAATCGCATCCCCAACGGCCATGACAGTGCAGCGCTCCCGGTCAGCGGGACTGACCGGGGAGCTGCAGGGAGAAAGACGCCGTGAGCGCTCCGGGGAGGAGCGGGGACCCGGAGCGCTAGGCGTAACAGTACCCCCCCCTTAGGTCTCCCCTTTTTTTTGTCCGGTGACTGCCTCCCCTGGGATGAGGACACCGGGAAGGAATGGATGGTTTCCTCAATGACAGGCAGTACAGCAGGAGTAGGAATGGGGAGGGAGGGCAGAGGGTGAAGCTTGGCACGGGGCAGGGAGAAACAGGGACGGGAGCCATGAGGGGACACAGAGGCTTGCCTGAAGGGACTGGGAGGGGGGGAGAGGCATTTTCTGTGGCAGGCAGAGTCCCTAACGACCTTAGGGGGACCGGATACAGGAGGAACCACAGGGTCACGGCAGGGAGTACTGGGAACTGGTTTAAGGCAGTCCTTGGAACAAGAGGGACCCCAACTCTTGATCTCCCCAGTGGACCAGTCCAGGGTTGGGGAATGGTGTAGAAGCCAGGGTAGTCCAAGGAGAATTTCAGAAGTGCAATTGGGAAGGACCAAAAATTCAATTTTCTCGTGATGAGGTCCGATGCACATTAGGAGGGGCTCCGTGCGGTAACGCACGGTGCAATCCAACCTGGCTCCGTTGACCGCGGAAATGTGGAGTGGCTTGACAAGATGGGTCACCGGAATGCGGAATTTATTCACCAAGGACTCCCGAATAAAATTCCCAGAAGCACCAGAGTCCAGGCAGGCCACGGCTGAGAGGGAAGAGCTGGCTGAAGTAGAAATCCGTACAGGCACCGTGAGACGTGGAGAAGCCGACTTAGCATCAAGAGACGCCACACCCACGAGAGCTGGGTGCGAGCGTGCGTTTCCCAGACGTGGAGGACGGATAGGGCAATCCACCAAAAAATGTTCGGTACTGGCACAGTACAGACAAAGATTCTCTTCCTTACGGCGATTCCTCTCTTCCAGGGTCAGGCGAGACCGATCCACTTGCATGGCTTCCTCGGCGGGAGGCCTAGGCGCAGATTGCAGTGGAGACTGTGGGAGAGGTGTCCAGAGATCTAAGTCTTTTTCCTGGCGGAGCTCTTGATGTCTCTCAGAAAAACGCATGTCAATGCGAGTGGCTAGATGAATGAGTTCATGCAGGTTAGCAGGAGTTTCTCGTGCGGCCAGAACATCTTTAATGTTGCTGGATAGGCCTTTTTTAAAGGTCGCACAGAGGGCCTCATTATTCCAGGATAGTTCAGAAGCAAGAGTACGGAATTGTATGGCGTACTCGCCAACGGAAGAATTACCCTGGACCAGGTTCAGCAGGGCAGTCTCAGCAGAAGAGGCTCGGGCAGGTTCCTCAAAGACACTTCGAATTTCCGAGAAGAAGGAGTGTACAGAGGCAGTGACGGGGTCATTGCGGTCCCAGAGCGGTGTGGCCCATGACAGGGCTTTTCCAGACAGAAGGCTGACTACGAAAGCCACCTTAGACCTTTCAGTAGGAAACTGGTCCGACATCATCTCCAAGTGCAGGGAACATTGCGAAAGAAAGCCACGGCAAAACTTAGAGTCCCCATTAAATTTGTCCGGCAAGGACAGGCGGAGGCTAGGAGTGGCCACTCGCTGCGGAAGGGGTGCAGGAGCTGGCGGAGGAGATGATTGCTGCTGAAGTTGCGACTGAAGTTGCTGCACAATGGTGAATACTTCCGACAGCTGGTGGGTTAGATGGGCGATCTGTCGGGATTGCTGGGCGACCACCGTGGTGATATCAGAGATATAAGGCAGAGGGACGTCAGCGGGATCCATGGCCGGATCTACTGTCACGATGCCGGCTGGCAGGAGGTGGATCCTCTGTGCCAGAGAGGGATTGGCGAGGACCGCGCTAGTGGACCGGTTCTAAGTCACTACTGGTTTTCACCAGAGCCCGCCGCAAAGCGGGATGGTCTTGCTGCGGCGGTAGTGACCAGGTCGTATCCACTAGCAACGGCTCACCTCTCTGGCTGCTGAAGATAGGCGCGGTACAAGGGAGTAGACAGAAGCAAGGTCGGACGTAGCAGAAGGTCGGGGGCAGGCGGCAAGGTTCGTAGTCAGGGTGGATAGCAGAAGTTCTGGTACACAGGCTTTAGACACACAAAACGCTTTCACTAGGCACAAGGGCAACAAGATCCGGCAAGGAAGTGCATGGGAGGAGGTCAGATAAAGGCAGGGAGCAGATGGAAGCCAATTAAGCTAATTGGGCCAGGCACCAATCATTGGTGCACTGGCCCTTTAAGTCTCAGGGAGCTGGCGCGCGCGCGCCCTAGAGAGCGGAGCCGCGCGCGCCAGCACATGACAGCAGGGGACGGGAACGGGTAAGTGACCTGGGATGCGATTCGCGAGCGGGCGCGTCCCGCTGTGCGAATCGCATCCCCAACGGCCATGACAGTGCAGCGCTCCCGGTCAGCGGGACTGACCGGGGAGCTGCAGGGAGAAAGACGCCGTGAGCGCTCCGGGGAGGAGCGGGGACCCGGAGCGCTAGGCGTAACACTGAGATGAACATGATGTCCCAGATGTGCTCAATCGGATTCATGTCTGGGGAACGGGCGGCCAGTCCATAGCATGAATGCCTTCCTCTTGTAGGAACTGCTGACAGACTCCAGCCACATGAGGTCTAGCATTGTCTTGTATTAGGAGGAACCCAGGGCCAACTGCACCAGTATATGGTCTCACAAGGGGTCTGAGGATCTCATCTCGGTACCTAATGGCAGTCAGGCTACCTCTGGCAAGCACATGGAGGGCCGTGTGGCCCCCAAAGAAATGCCACCAACACCATTACTGACCCACCGTCAAACCGGTCATGCTGGAGGATGTTGCAGGCAGCAGAACGTTCTCCACGGCGTCTCCAGACTCTGTCACGTCTGTCACATGTGCTCAGTGTGAACCTGCTTTCATCTGTGAAGAGCACAGGGCACCAGTGGCAAATTTGCCAATCTTGGTGTTTTCTGGCAAATGCCAAACGTCCTCCACGGTGTTGGGCTGTAAAGGCAACCCCCACCTGTGGAAGTCGGGCCCTCATACCACCCTCATGGAGTCTGTTTACGACCGTTTGAATTGAAACACATGCACATCTGTGGCCTGCTGGATATCATTTTGCAGGGCTCTGGCAGTGCTCCTCCTGCTCCTCCTTGCACAAAGGTGGAGGTAGCGGTCCTGCCGCTGGGTTGTTGCCCTCCTACGGCCTCCTCCATGTCTCCTGATGTACTGGCCTGTCTCCTGGTTGTGCCTCCATGCTCTGGACACTACGATGACAGACACAGCAAACCTTCTTACCACAGCTCGCATTGATGTGCCATCCTGGATGAGCTGCACTACCTGAGCCACTTGTGTGGGTTGTAGACTCCGTCTCATGCTACCACTAGAGTGAAAGCACCGCCAGCATTCAAAAGTGACCAAAACATCAGTCAGGAAGCATAGGAACTGAGAAGTGGTCTGTGGTCACCACCTGCAAAACCACTCCTTTATTGGGGGTGTTTTGCTAATTTTCTATAATTTCCACCTGTTGTCTGTTCCATGTGAAATTGATTGTCAATCAGTGTTCTTCCTGAGTGGACAGTGGGATCTCACACAAGTGTCGGTGACTTGGAGTTACATTGTGTTGTTTAGGTGTTCCCTTTATATTTTGGAGAAGTGTCTTTGTACTGTCAGGGTAAAAGCGGTGAAATCCGTGGTAAATCCACAGCAAAATCTCCATGTAACATAACACTAGAGCCCCCGGTCTGCTCCCCCTTTACCACAGATATATACTGTAGATATTTCTGGGTTGTGTTTCTCTCGCAGTAAAAGAATAAGTAAATTCTTGGTTATTATCTGACACAATGAAATGCAGGATCTGGGATATATATATACACGCAGCCATTATAAGCAGGAGACAGACCCCGCTTTTTTTGGTCTCCTGGAGGCCACAACACACAATGCATCATGTGCTAATCCCCCGTGTTTTATATCGGCATTAACACACGGCGCACAGAAGCCCACCTCAAAGGGGTTAAACTGTGCACCATATGGACAGGGCACAATCCCCTTCTCTTTGTACCCGAGGCCTGTGGATTTAGAGGTGTCACCCCTCTCTCTTTTCCATGGGCCTAGTTCTCCCCCCAGCAGTATATCACCTGTTTTATAGGGTCACGTGGGGTCTGTTAATGGGGTGCCGGCTTCTTGATGGTTTCAGGATGAGTCTCCATTGCACCTGGAAACCATTCAACACCTGGAGTTGGCTCAATGGACTTTACATGTGCTCAGAGGATGAGGAGAACATCTACGTCTGTAGTCGGAGCTCATGGGCCCCGAGTAACGGGCGCGTTCCATTCAGTAGACTCCTCTATTCAGTATTAGATTAATATATCCAGAAAAAGATTTATCACCATGATACAAATGTATCTGGATCAAGAACTTGTCTGCACCACAATGTATTGTTCTGGAGGGCTGCATTATTCTTTACAGATAGATATGAGATAGATAGATAGATAGATAGATAGATAGATAGATAGATATGACATAGATAGATATGAGATAGATAGATAGATAGATAGATAGATAGATATGAGATAGATAGATAGATAGATAGATATAAGATAGATAGATAGATAGATAGATATGAGATAGATAGATAGATAGATAGATATGAGATAGATAGATATGATATAGATAGATAGATAGATAAATATGAGATAGATAGATAGATAGATATGAGATAGATAGATATATAGATATGACAGAGATAGATAGATAGATATAAGATAGATAGATAGATAGATATGAGGTAGATAGATAGATAGATAGATATGAGGTAGATAGATAGATAGATAGATATAAGATAGATAGATAGATAGATATGAGTTAGATAGATATGAGATAGATAGATAGATAGATATGAGATAGATAAATATGAGATAGATAGATAGATAGATATGAGATAGATATGAGATAGATAGATAGGAGATAGATATGAGTTAGATAGATAGATATGAGATAGATAGATAGATAGATAGATATGAGATAGATAAATATGAGATAGATAGATAGATAGATAGATAGATATGAGATAGATATGAGATAGATAGATAGATAGATAGATATGAGTTAGATAGATAGATATGAGATAGATAGATAGATAGATAGATATGAGATCGATAGATAGATAGATATGAGATAGATAAATATGAGATAGATAGATAGATAGATAGATAGATATGAGATAGATAGATAGATATGAGATAGATAAATAGATAGATAGATAGATATGAGATAGATAGATAGATATGAGATAGATAGATAGATAGATATGAGATAGATAGATAGATATGAGATAGATAGATATGAGATAGATAAATAGATAGATAGACAGATAGATAGATACAATAGATATAGGCAGCGCACCAAATTAGTGCAAAAGAAACTTGTGTCTTTTCTACCATGATGCAGCAGACAACGTTTTGGCGATCTCTCTCCGCCATTTTCAAGTGAGTACAAGTGAGACAAAGCGGGTTTAAATACACGCTCCCCCAATTAGTGATATCATACAGATTTGCTAAATTAGTGACATCATATGAATATCAAAATTGCAAACAAAGTGCAGAAGTTCATTTTACAGTGTTAATAATAGTATATACATACACTGGAAAATACATGTGATTAATACACACACTGTGAGGATATATATATATATATATATATATATATATATATATATATATATATCAGCGCCAATCTTATAAATACAATAAGCAGATCGCCGTGGCGTCACTGCCATGCCACGCTCATGACATCACGGCCACACCCCTCAATGCAAGTCTATGGGAGGGGGCCTGATGGCCGTCAAGCCCCCTCCCATAAACTTGCATTGAGGGGTGTGGCCATGATGTCACGAGTCTCCAGCACTGCACCCAACGCTCTAAACAAAATCCGGGTGCAGCAGGGAGATTGCGGGGATCCCACGATCAGACATCTTATCCTCTATCCTTTGGACAGGGGATAAGATGTCTAGGGGCGGAGAACCCCTTTAATGCCTCCACCCAAGAATGTCCAGACCTTCTCCTTGGTCTAAAACAAAACCATAGTATAAACTAGTATGGACAACTCTTTTCTCAAATGCCCTTCACTTAGCACCATATAATGTTGAGGATCTCCATATAATGTTGAGGACCTCCATATAATGTTTGAGGACCTTCATATAATGTTGAGGACCTCCATATAATGTTGAGGACCTCCATATAATGTTTGAGGACCTCCATATAATGTTGAGGACCTCCATATAATGTTGAGAACCTCCATATAATGTTGAGGACCTTCATATTATGTTGAGAACCTCCATATAATGTTGAGAACCTCCATATAATGTTGAGGACCTCCATATAATGTTGAGAACCTCCATATAATGTTGAGAACCTCCATATAATGTTGAGGACCTCCATATAATGTTGAGGACCTCCATATAATGTTGAAAACCTCCATATAATGTTGAGAACCTCTATATAATGTTGACAACCTCCATATAAAGTTTCCCAACTAGGGTTCAGTATAATGTCTATGATTTGACCTGGTTTGGTTCTTCATGTATGATAACAAAAACAAAGATCCAGCTCTTATTCTAACTAAACTCTTCAATACTTGTACATTAAAAGGTCAGTGTATCATTCGACGCGTTTCAGGTGTCCCAAATGCTCTTAGTCTGTGTTGGCACCATTCAGACGAATGCAAAGTGTAAAGAAGCCTGGATCACTCTACACTTTTGCTGCTGTTCCCATCTTTTTTTGGAGTCTTATTGTGCCAGCTCCTCCTCCACCCGCCAACACCACTGTACACCTACTGTAGGTCATTTTTGGATTTTATGATGTAGTTACGGCTGGTTTCCATTTGGCACCCATGTCACATGGACAGTGAGTTTCTGACAGCTACGCAGGCTGCATCTCTTGTTTTGTGATATTTTAAGAAGCATCCGATGTAGAGAACTTGTAGTCATTGGCCAAAAAAAATTGACAGTCACATGCCCATAGTCGACGGTTTCCATAATTCTGTAACAATTTATTTCATTTAGAAATTGTTGATTTTGTCTCAGACTTTTCAGCATGTTACACCTAGAGTCAAAATTGGCCCACGAGATAGATCAGAAGAACTTCCAGTAGGTCCAAGTTACTCAATGGCATTGGCAAAACACCGTGGGCTACTGTTGGGCCCACAGACCTTAATGTTACAACTCAATTGTAGCCTTTAAAGAGGTACTTCAGTGGAAATATATATATATATATATATATATATATATATATTATTATTATTATTATTATTATTTTTTTTTTTTTTTTTTTCAAATCAACTGGTGCCAGTACTTATTAGCTGCTGTATGCTACAGAGGAAGTTCTTTTCTTTTGGAATTTCTTTGCTGTCTGTCCACAGTGCTCTCTGCTGACACCTCTGTCCATGTCAGGAACTGTCCAGAGCGGGAGAGGTTTGCTATGGGGATTTGCTCCTACTCTGGACAGTTCCTGACAAGGACAGAGGTGTCAGCAGAGAGCACTGTGGTCAGACTGGAAAGAACTACAAAACTTCCTCTGGAGCATACAGCAGCTGATAAGTACTGGAAGGATTAAGATTTACATTCTGGTACCAGTAACCTTTAAAAAATGTGTATTCCACCCGAGTAACTCTTTGTGCCCATGATGTCCATGTTGTACCCCTTCCATCCTATGTGTAACTAAAGGTGCCCATGCATAAGAGAAAAGTCAGCCAAGTCAATGGCACCAACTATCTATCTTATGTACATATTGGGGAGTGCCAATGGGTTACTTAGGGGGGAATCTTTGGGCCCAAACTTTTTGTCTTTAAGGTAGGTAAGATGCCACGAGAGGTATGTGGCAGCAACCTAATCTCTTCTCCACACTGACAATTCATGCATGCTCATCCAAACTGAATGGGCAGATGTATGGAAAGAAGTACTGATCAGACAAAGGGGAATTTGACCAACAGCTATTGAAGGTGTTTGGTTACTTTATCCGCGGGGTAGCATTCACTAAGCACCTAATAAAGGGCGCAAGTTCTAAACGTTGGGCCCACAAAAGGATTGTCACTGAGGCACCCAATTAATTCCTGTTCCTATCACCCAAGGAATCTCCATACTCACTGGTTACGACTACGTCCTGTATTGTTTTGGTGACCGACACCAAAAAGTTCCCTCAAAAAATGACAATGAAGCAAAGGATCTGATGCCTAAATAGACATTTGTGTGAAGGACATTGGGTCGATTTACAAGTTTAGAACTCAAACACTGAGTAATTCCACCCACAACTTCTGGGTTGTCCATAAGAAGACAGTATATACGGTATGAAAGATACACCAGAGAGAAACACGGAAGAAGATGTTATGGAACAAGAGGTCGAGGTCTGAAATTAAGGATCGGCAGACACAGGGGAGATGTTAAAAAACATAGGCGAGAACTTGGTGAGTCATTGCCGTTACTTTACTACAGATGTGAAACGCAATAGTCAAAAATTACAAAATGAATTAACCATGGCCACGTAAAACAGAGGTGACCACACAGGAGAAAGAAGAGGATGTTTCTGAAAAAGACCGGAGGATAAATGCGAACCACCAAAAGAAGACTGTGTAATCCAAGAGATAACTTTATTGGCCACTCATAGCACGTTTCGGGGCGTGGGAGACGCTTCTTCAGATGAACTGGCATGCTGTCTGACAGTAGGGTCAGGGCTATAGCCCTGACCCTACTGTCAGACAGCGCGCCAGTTCATCTGAAGAAGGGGCTCCCATGCCCGTAACGCGTTATGAGTGGCCAATAAAGTTATCTCTTGGATTACAGAGTCTTCTTCTTATGGTGGATCGCGCCTATCCTCCGGTCTTTTTCAGATACATCCTCTTCTGCATACTTCTCGGACAGAACCTATTTCGAGCCGATATTGGAAGGCGGCACCACCTTTCATCACTGTTTCATGCGCTAATGCAGTTGTGTCAGTTACACAACTGTGCCAGGTGAGCGGTTTACCATTACCATTTTGGTTGTTTTACCTGTTATTTTTGTCTAAAAATGTTATTTGCCCTATGAGGAGCTCTGCCTATTACATATTAGATATACCCCGACTCACAGGATAAAGGAATTAGTGGGACCCAACTGGTCCCATTGGACAAGACGAAGACAATGGTGGAATCAGGGATGGAACTGGCGCCCAAAGGGGCAGCAAATAGTGAGCTAGTGATGCCAATAGGAGAGATTCCAACAGTCTAGTCATCATAGAATATCCCCTCAGGGTCGAATGCTTATAAAGAAACCAGTATATGGTAGGTGGTGGGTCCTGTTCCAGCTTTTGTATTGGGGGGGGGGGGGGGGGGGCATGCAATGCCTCTGATGGGCAGATGTTCTTCCCAGGGTAGAAGAGTATTATTTCCTCAGTGTTGACTTTGATGGTGCATCTAACAAAGGGTTGAGATATGGAGGAAGTCTGTGATCCCACCACCCACAAGATCTGCTGTACAGATGTCATGAAGAATATAGGATATCACAGACACGCAGGGTTGTATCAATTTCTTCCATTAAAGATAAAAGGGTCAATGAGAAATCCCACCAAAAATGTTTTATACCATTAAACTATCAGGTCCCAGCTGGAGTGATACAATGGAAGAGAACGTCATGTAAGAACGCATTCCAGTAATTTACAATCAGTGGTCCATATAGGCTCTATGGGAACCATAGGGGCACAAACCTGTGAGATGAGGCATACAGACAGAGGCAAACTCAACACTTCAAAAACCATGGCATCCCCATGTCCCCATGCCTCCACAACAATGACAGCCACAGTCCACACCCCCCCCATAATAGTGACATCCACATAGTCGTAATGGCCACAGTGCCCCCATAACCATAAGAGCCACAAGGCCCCATAGGAGTGACAATTGTAGATTTCCCCAAACTAAATAACAGCCACAAAGCCCCCATAGCAGTAAAAGCCATCCAGCATCTACAAGAGTGACAGTCACAGGGTCCAATAGCAGTGACAACTGCTTTAGATTCCCCCGCAATGGCCACAGTATCCCCATCAGGGCTGGTGCAAGGATTTTTGTCACCCTAGGCAAAGGCTAATTTTGCTTCCCATTGACTCCGCCCTTTGACACACCCCACTTTACTACTGCAGTGACTTCAGCCCCGCCTCCTCCACAGGTCCACACCAAAGGTCCTTCAGCCACCATTTCTCCTATCCTGAATGGTGAAGCTCCGCCCCTTACATGTAACTGACCACATGATATCATCAAAGGTTCTTCACCTTCAGCGTCTAGTTGGCCTGGCCGGGGGATGAGGCAGAGGGAGGGGTAAGCAGAAGGGTCGGTCCTGTGAACTCGAGCCCCGGATGATAGTGGAGGAGCGTGCAGCAGCGGCTATCAGGAGCACAGCACATACACAGTAATAATTACAGTGCTGTGCTCCTGATGGCTGGATAGAGGAGGCCGCCAGCTTCACAAAAAAAACAGTCGCCACAGGCGGCACCCTCATCAAGGTAGCGCTCTAGGCAGCGGCCTATTTTGCCTATGGCAACAGCTGGCCCTGGTCCCCATAACCATTAGTGATGAGCGGCATTGGCCATATTCGAATTCGCGAAATTTCGCGAATATAGAGACGAATATTCGTCCTACATTCACGAATTTCGCATATTCGTTATATTCGCGTATTCGAGGAAGAGAACAGCGAGGGGGTGGGCAACTGTCACGATGCCGGCTGGCAGGTAGTGGATCCTCTGTGCCAGAGAGGGATTGGCGAGGACCGCGCTAGTGGACCGGTTCTAAGTCACTACTGGTTTTCACCAGAGCCCGCCGCAAAGCGGGATGGTCTTGCTGCGGCGGTAGTGACCAGGTCGTATCCACTAGCAACGGCTCACCTCTCTGACTGCTGATGATAGGCGAGGTACAAGGGAGTAGACAGAAGCAAGGTCGGACGTAGCAGAAGGTCGGGGGCAGGCGGCAAGGTTCGTAGTCAGGATGGATAGCAGAAGTACTGGTACACAGGCTTTAGACACACAAAACGCTTTCACTAGGCACAAGGGCAACAAGATCCGGCCAGGGAGTGCATGGGAGGAGGTCAGATATAGTCAGGGACCAGGTGGAAGCCAATTAAGCTAATTGGGCCAGGCACCAATCATTGGTGCACTGGCCCTTTAAGTCTCAGGGAGCTGGCGCGCGCGCGCCCTAGAGAGCGGAGCCGCGCGCGCCAGCACATGACAGCAGGGGACGGGAACGGGTAAGTGACCTGGGATGCGATTCGCGAGCGGGCGCGTCCCGCTGTGCGAATCGCATCCCCAACGGCCATGACAGTGCAGCGCTCCCGATCAGCGGGACTGACCGGGGAGCTGCAGGGAGAAAGACGCCGTGAGCGCTCCGGGGAGGAGCGGGGACCCGGAGCGCTAGGCGTAACAGTACCCCCCCCCTTAGGTCTCCCCTTTTTTTTGTCCGGTGACTGCCTCCCCTGGGATGAGGACACCGGGAAGGAATGGATGGTTTCCTCAATGGCAGGCAGTACAGCAGGAGTGGGAATGGGGAGGGAGGGCAGAGGGCGAGGCCTGGCACGGGGCAGTGTGACACCAGGACGAGGGCCATGAGGAGGCACCGAGGCTTGCCTGAGTGGACTGGGAGGGGGGGAGAGGCATTTTCTGTGGCAGGCAGAGTCCCTAACGACCTTAGGGGGACCGGATACAGGAGGAACCACAGGGTCACGGCAGGGAGTACTGGGAACCGGTTTAAGGCAGTCCTTGGAACAAGAGGGACCCCAACTCTTGATCTCCCCAGTGGACCAGTCCAGGGTTGGGGAATGGTGTAGAAGCCAGGGTAGTCCAAGGAGAATTTCGGAAGTGCAATTGGGAAGGACCAAAAATTCAATTTTCTCGTGATGAGGTCCGATGCACATTAGGAGGGGCTCCGTGCGGTAACGCACGGTGCAATCCAACCTGGCTCCGTTGACCGCGGAAATGTGGAGTGGCTTGACAAGACGGGTCACCGGAATGCGGAATTTATTCACCAAGGACTCCCGAATAAAATTCCCAGAGGCACCAGAGTCCAGGCAGGCCACGGCTGAGAGGGAAGAGCTGGCTGAAGTAGAAATCCGTACAGGCACCGTGAGACGTGGAGAAGCCGACTTAGCATCAAGAGACGCCACACCCACGAGAGCTGGGTGCGAGCGTGCGTTTCCCAGACGTGGAGGACGGATAGGGCAATCCACCAAAAAATGTTCGGTACTGGCACAGTACAGACAAAGATTCTCTTCCTTACGGCGATTCCTCTCTTCCAGGGTCAGGCGAGACCGATCCACTTGCATGGCCTCCTCGGCGGGAGGCCTAGGCGCAGATTGCAATGGAGACTGTGGGAGAGGTGTCCAGAGATCTAAGTCTTTTTCCTGGCGGAGCTCTTGATGTCTCTCAGAAAAACGCATGTCAATGCGAGTGGCTAGATGAATGAGTTCATGCAGGTTAGCAGGAGTTTCTCGTGCGGCCAGAACATCTTTAATGTTGCTGGATAGGCCTTTTTTAAAGGTCGCGCAGAGGGCCTCATTATTCCAGGAAAGTTCAGAAGCAAGAGTACGGAATTGTATGGCGTACTCGCCAACGGAAGAATTACCCTGGACCAGGTTCAGCAGGGCAGTCTCAGCAGAAGAGGCTCGGGCAGGTTCCTCAAAGACACTTCGAATTTCCGAGAAGAAGGAGTGTACAGAGGCAGTGACGGGGTCATTGCGGTCCCAGAGTGGTGTGGCCCATGACAGGGCTTTTCCAGACAGAAGGCTGACTACGAAAGCCACCTTAGACCTTTCAGTAGGAAACTGATCCGACATCATCTCCAAGTGCAGGGAACATTGTGAAAGAAAGCCACGGCAAAACTTAGAGTCCCCATTAAATTTGTCCGGCAAGGACAGGCGGAGGCTAGGAGTGGCCACTCGCTGCGGAAGGGGTGCAGGAGCTGGCGGAGGAGATGATTGCTGCTGAAGTTGTGACTGAAGTTGGTGCACAATGGTGGACATTTCCGACAGCTGGTGGGTTAGATGGGCGATCTGTCGGGATTGCTGGGCGACCACCGTGGTGAGATCAGAGATAGAAGGCAGAGGGACCTCAGCGGGATCCATGGCCGGATCTACTGTCACGATGCCGGCTGGCAGGTAGTGGATCCTCTGTGCCAGAGAGGGATTGGCGAGGACCGCGCTAGTGGACCGGTTCTAAGTCACTACTGGTTTTCACCAGAGCCCGCCGCAAAGCGGGATGGTCTTGCTGCGGCGGTAGTGACCAGGTCGTATCCACTAGCAACGGCTCACCTCTCTGACTGCTGATGATAGGCGAGGTACAAGGGAGTAGACAGAAGCAAGGTCGGACGTAGCAGAAGGTCGGGGGCAGGCGGCAAGGTTCGTAGTCAGGATGGATAGCAGAAGTACTGGTACACAGGCTTTAGACACACAAAACGCTTTCACTAGGCACAAGGGCAACAAGATCCGGCCAGGGAGTGCATGGGAGGAGGTCAGATATAGTCAGGGACCAGGTGGAAGCCAATTAAGCTAATTGGGCCAGGCACCAATCATTGGTGCACTGGCCCTTTAAGTCTCAGGGAGCTGGCGCGCGCGCGCCCTAGAGAGCGGAGCCGCGCGCGCCAGCACATGACAGCAGGGGACGGGAACGGGTAAGTGACCTGGGATGCGATTCGCGAGCGGGCGCGTCCCGCTGTGCGAATCGCATCCCCAACGGCCATGACAGTGCAGCGCTCCCGATCAGCGGGACTGACCGGGGAGCTGCAGGGAGAAAGACGCCGTGAGCGCTCCGGGGAGGAGCGGGGACCCGGAGCGCTAGGCGTAACAGCAACTATACTATTGGTTGCTAGGGAGGTTGTTGATAACCTCTGACAAGTGTATTTGCATCATTCTAATTGGCCCACAAGTGAAAAGAAGGAATATGCGGAAAAAGCGAGTATTCATAATTTCGAATATATAGCGAATATATTCCCAATATTTGTGAATTTGCGATATTCGTGATAAAAATTTGAAATGCGAATATTCGTGCCCAACACTAATAACCATTACAGCCGCGGCGCCTCTATGACCGCAGTCACAGGCTCCCATATCAGTGACAACTTTTGATTTGCTGATAACAGTGATGGCCACATGGCCACCATTTAAATGACAGCCACAGCGAGCCCTACAAAATGACAGCCATAGGCCCCCAAAACAATAAAGCCGCCTTTACAGCCAAGACAAGGCTGTTAACTATCCCTGCATGGCCACTCGCATGATATATACCCTAAGCCTTCTGGTATATACGTGGTTAATGCAGATCTATAGCTTTATTACTTAATGTATGTACGTTTTATTAGGTGATCTGCTTCCTGCGCTGTCAGCGGATCATCTGCCATAAAGCTGTGCTACATATTACAGTCAATGGATAAATGTTCAGTTTTTTTCCCATCCCAAAAAATCATTTATTATAAGACAGTTCTTGGTCCTTAAAGGGGTACTCCACCCGTAGACATCTTATCCCCTATCCAAAGCATAGGGGATAAGATGTCTGATCATGGGGGTCCCGCCGCTGGGGGCCCCCGCGATCTCGGCTGCAGCTCCCAAGACATCCGGTGCACAGAGCGAACTTCGCTCCATGACTGGCGATGCGGGGCGGAGGCTCTTGACGTCACGGCCACGCCCCCTCAATGCAAGTCTATGGGAGGGGGCATGGCAGACGCCACGCCCCCTCCCATAGACTTGCATTGAGGGGGCATGGCCGTGATGTCACGAGCCTCCGGCGCGGCACCCAACGCTCAAAATGAACGCTGGGTGCAGCAGGGAGATCGCGGGGATCCCCAACAGCGGGACCCCCGCCATCAGACATCTTATCCCCTATGCTTTGGATAGGGGATAAGATGTCTAGGGGCGGAGTACCCCTTTAAGATTTATGTTACTTTAGTGATTGGAGGCAGAACTGATTTAAAGGGACAGGCCCAGCGAGACTCCGGTAGGCATGAGCAGCTCATTTCTTTCTCCAAGACATACAAGAGATCTGCATGGTGTCGACAAGGATTATCCCGGAAAACCATAAATGATGTAATGAAGTGCAGGTTCTGTATAATTAAAAGCAAAAATTAAACACATTGTATCCAAAATCCATCATAAATCTTGCAGCGAGCCCTTCCCATATGAAAAACATCTGCTCGGAGTTGAGTTTTTTCTTTTTTTTCTTTTCTTGGCGAGGAGCTGCGACTCTGTGCGCTGCAGTAATAACTGGCAACTTTATTGCATCCTGACATTCCAATAACATGGAGCATAAAATCGTCTGAATCAATGTATTATCCGGCCCGGTTCAGGTTTGCCCATAAGGGCGGCATTGAGTTGTAATGTCTTCGGGGGGGGGTTCTTCTTCAATGTTCATTCTGTATTGGGTACAAAAAAAAAGTCTTGAATTTGCAAGAACTTGGGACAGTCTAAGCATTTTAAGATTTCTCATTGGAATGCAACACAACATACTTAGCTGGTTTTGTGTTTTTGACTAGGTAATGTCGGCCCATTGACACAACAGTTCAAAGTTTCGAGACATCTCCATGGAATTTAGTGGCGAACTATTTTCTTCTTTTTAGTAAAATTTTTTGTACAGATGGAATTTTTAAAAATCTCTATTAAAGGGGTATTCCGGCCAAAAACATCCTATCACCTATCCAATGGATGGGGCATAAGATGTCCGATCGCAAGGGGCCCGATGCTGGGACCCCCATGATCTCCGTGCCGCACCCACATAAATCACCAACAAACAAGACAACAGCGACTGATTACAAACATGAAAAAAGCTTTATTTTATATATAACCGAATAAAATGACAGACAGATATATATATATATATATATATATATATATATATATATATATATATATATATATATAATGAGAGTCTGGCACTGACAATAGACAGATACAGATGAAATGATGGGGCTAATGTGGGATATACATGTGATGGGTACAGAGATAGTACATACATATAATAGGAATAACAGCCAGCATGGTGGTGTTGTGTGGGTATTATATACATGCTATGTATTTTTGCATTCCATATTCTATATTTGCACTTGATATACCTGTATTTACCTATTGGACATAAGGATCTGGACCTTATATTTCTATGGTCTATGTTAAAGGTGTACTCCGCTGTTAGACATCTTATCCCCTATCCAAAGGATAGGGGATAGGATGTCTGATCATGGGGGTCCTACCGCTGGGGACCCCTGCGATCCCCCCTGCAGCAGCCCGGTACCTCAGCAGCCCGGAGCTACGTTTTCTCTGAGGCTGATGACAGGCGGTGCAGGGGACAGGGCATCGTGACGTCACGGGCCCGCTTCCTCGTGATGTCATGCCTCGCCAGCTCAATACAAGTCTATGGGAGGGGGTGTGACGCTTGTCCCCTGCACCGCCCGCCTCGGAGAAGACTTTGCTCCAGGCTGCTGAGGTACCGGGCTGCTGCAGTGAGGGATCGCAGGGGTCCCCAGCGGTGGGCCCCCCCCCCCGATCAGAATACTGCCATTTACTAGTGTGCTTAGCCTTGTGCTATCTCTGTACCCATCACATGTATATCCCACAATAGCCGCATCATTTCATCTGTATCTGTCTATGGTCAGTGCCAGACTCTCATTAAATATATCTAGTGATCCCCTGACCTACGATGGCCCCGACATACGATAATTTCAACATACGATGGCCTCTCAGAGCCATCCCGTCATGCAATAAGAGCGACGTGCGCAGCAATGTGATGACGGCGATGAAGAGCAACGATCCCGGGCAGCAGTGACGGTCCGGAGCGGCGGGAAAACCCCGGGGACGCGACAACAACGATGGAGAGCGACATCCAGGGCAGAGGTGATGGTCCGGAGCGATGGGAAACCCCGGGGACGCGATGACAACGATGGAGAGCGACATCCAGGGCAGCGGTGATGGTCCGGTGCGGCGGGAAAACCCCGGGGACGTGACGACAACGATGGAGAGCGACATCCAGGGCAGCGGTGGCGGTCCGGAGCGGTGGGGACACGTGAGTATATCTTTCTATATTATTATTGCACGGAACCCTCAACATACAATGGATTCAACTAACAATGGTTCATTTGGAGGAATTACCATCGTATGTTGAGGGATCACTGTATATATATATATGTATATATATATATACATATATATATATATATATATATATATATATATATATATATATGTCTGTCATTTTATTCGGGATACTAATAATGCTTTTTTCATGTTTGTAATCAGTCGCTGGTGTCTTCTTTGTTGGTGATTTAGAAAGGAAATTCAAAAAGAAAAGAACTTCCTCTGTAGTATACAGCAGCTGATAAGTACTGGAAGGATTGAGATTTTTTAAATATAAGTAATTTACAAATCTGTTTAACTTTCTGTCATCAGGTGATTTCAAAATAAATGTTTTCCAGCAGAGGACCCCTTTAACATGACTATTTTGTCCTCCACCCAATCTGCTTCCCATCACCGGTGAATCTTCTTATTTTCTTGACCTCCTCCTCTCACTTCCTAGGCTGTTTGTTTATCTACACTGACAGTAATATTTCTCTAGGTCTCACTGGGAGATCTCGTGTTGGCCTGGCTCCTAGTTCCTCCTCTGCCTTGTGTCTGTCACAATATGTTCTCACTTTATTCAACTTGACTGATAGAGGCCTGTGGAGATGGACGGCTTGGCACCATGGGCTGGAGAAGGCGAGGAAATGACTTCTGTGGTGGACACCCGGGTCAAGATACATCGAAGTGAAGTCCATGGAAAGTTTCATGACTGAAGTTCCAGCTTGAATGCTAAGACCCCCACCTACCTCACAAAGTCCATATAGTCCCCCACCTACCTCACAAAGTCCATATAGTCCCACAGCTACCTCACAAAGTCCATATAGTCCCCCACCTACCTCACAAAGTCCATATAGTCCCCCACCTACCTCACAAAGTCCATATAGTCCCCCACGTACCTCACAAAGTCCATATAGTCCCACAGCTACCTCACAAAGTCCATATAGTCCCCCACGTACCTCACAAAGTCCATATAGTCCCCCACGTACCTCACAAAGTCCATATAGTCCCCCACGTACCTCACAAAGTCCATATAGTCCCCCACGTACCTCACAAAGTCCATATAGTCCCCCACCTACATCACAAAGTCCATATAGTCCCCCACCTACCTCACGAAGTCAATATAGCCCCCCACCTACCTCACAAAGTCCATATAGTCCTCTAACTCACATTACATTGACTCAAAAGACCCCATAGGGCACTGGTCTCCAACCTCCAGCTGTCGGCTGTCCGGGCATGCTGGGAGTTGTAGTTTTGCAACATCTGGAGGTCCGCAGGTTGGAGACCACTGCCCTATGGGGTCTTCATTGGGGGAGATTTATCAAAACCTGCCCAGAAGAAAAGTTACTGAGTTGCCCTTAGCAACCAATCAGATCACTTCTTTCATTTTGCACAGGCCTTTTCAAAAATGAAAGAAGCGATCTGATTGGTTGCTATGGGCAACTAGGCAATTTTTCCTCCGGACAGGTTTTGATAAATCTCCCCCTATGTATGCACCACTGCGAAAAGTAAATGCGCAATAGCCTTTTAGGGGGAGATTTATCCAAATCTGTCCAGAGGAAAAATTGCCTAGTTGCCCATAGCAACCAATCAGATCACTTCTTTCATTTTTTGAAAAGGCCTGTGCAAAATGAAAGAAGCGATCTGATTGGTTGCTTTGGGCAACTCAGTAAGACCTCTAGACAGGTTTTGATAAATCTCCCCCAAAGTCTTTTGCCAGGTTAGGCTATTAGGAATTCATTCTGAAAACGCGAGTAAGGCTGGGTTCCCATTACGTTTTCCCCCATACTGGAGCGCATATGGCAGGGGAGAGCTAAAAACGTGCGCTCCCATATGCCTTTCTATGCGTTCCTGTATGTAATTCATTTCAATGAGCCGACTGCAATGAAACGTTCGGTCCGGTTGGCTCATTTTTGCCCCGTATGCGCTTTTACAACTGGACCTAAACCGTGGTCAACTATGGTTTTAGGTGCGGGGAAAAAGCACATACGGGGCAAAAATGAGCCGACCGGACCGAACGTTTCACTGCAGTCGGCTCATTGAAATGAATTACATACGAATTACATACGCGCCATATGCGCTCCCGTATGGGGGAAAACGTAATGGGAACCCAGCCTTACTCATGCATTTTCAGAATGAATTCCTAATAGGCAAATTGTTGTAGTATTTCCAAAGACCAACAAGTTTGTGTTGTTGGGAATTTGGGTTTTACTTGGTCTTCGTGTTGAAGGGCGGAGATAGATCTTAAAGGGGTACTCCACCCCTAGACATCGTATCCCCTATCCAAAGGATAGGGATAAGATGTCTGATTGCGGGGGTCCCGCTGCTGGGTCCCTCCGTCATGATCACTCCCCGCTCGTGACATTACGGCCACGCCCCCTCAATGCAAGTGTATGGGAGTAGGCGAGGCGGTCGTCACGCCTCCTCCCGTAGACGTGCATTGAGGGTGCGTGGCCGGGAAGTCACGATCGGAACCCGATGCTCTAAATGAACGCTGGATGCAGCATGGAGATCCTTTGGATAGGGGATAAGATGTCTAGGGGCAGAGTACCCTTTTAAGGGACTTGTGGGCCTGGCATGCTTCCTGCCAGTACAGATTCCCAATTCTTAAAGGGGTTGTCTAGGATTAGAAAAGCATTGCTTCTTTCTTCAGAAAACAGTGCCACACCTGCTAACAGTTTGTGGGTCAGCACTATTCACTTCACTGGAGCTGAGCTGAAACACCATACACTACCAGAAAATAGGTGAGGAACTGTTTTTGGAAGAAAGAAGCCATGTTGTTCCAATCCTGAATGATCTCCACCTACTTTGTCGTTGTGTAGAGGCTGTATAAGTACACAGTGCCATGCGTAACTGCTTATCTACAGGTAGGAGAACCCTGTGATCAACCATCTGAATGTGTATGTTGTTTAGGTGGTTGGTGTTACTTAATAAGCAAGGTGTCCCCATTCTGTGTTTATCAAATAATTAGAGATAAAACTGTTGTAACGCTGTTGGAGGGTAACCACTAGCGTACCATGTCTCCTGGTCCTTACCAGCATCTTGTGAAATCCTCTGTGCCATGTATCTGCCATGCTTCCTGGTCTTGCTGTTCTGTTGAGTCTCCTGCTGCAGTTCCTGCTCTGTCCACTGGGGTCTGCATACAAGCACTGGCTGAATCTTTATAGAAAAAGGGTGCTCTCACTATTGGTTCCTCCTCCAATCTTAGCCAGGAACTCTCTCTCTCTCATATATATGTATATATATATATATATATATATATATATATATATATAGAAAGTCGGCAACACCTGCTGTTCATGGCCTCAGCAAGCTTATGTTTCCTGTATTGCCAAGGTCCCTAAACTCTTTCTTCTTTCCTTCTGTCTGTCTGCTGTACCTGTGTTCCTGATCTTGCCTGTATACCGGCTAGCATCTGCTCAGCTAATAAACACCTGTTCAGCTCCGCTGCGTCTGACGCTATCTTTAGTGTCAATTTGCCCCATTCTGCCTGTCTAGCCTGCTGCCATTTGTGGCACAGTGGGTCCACACCCAGGTGGCATTACAACTGTACTCCTGTTACCACTGTTGGATGGTCTCTGTTTCATATGGTTCCTCAGATACCTTAGACATTCATTGCTATTTTAGGCTTTTTGTTATTGGTCTTGTCGCCATTCATAGATTTCACTACAGATGGGTGAACCCGGTCTCGCTCAGAAGTTTGGGCAAATTGATATTTGCCAAACATGACTTTGCTCACGTGAGGCGCTATCATAGGAGAAGGGATAAGAAACATATGGCATTTTGGCGCCATTCAAGCTAAGGATGAGGAAGTAGGAACACTGAGATGATGTCAGGGTAGCCCAGCATACTTTGCAGCTAGAAGCAAGATCATATGACCGCAGGTTAGCCAATCGTTGCTTGCATACAGCTCCCATTCAGCAGGCAGCATATGGGTGTGTATAGGGGTGGGTTTAAGAGACTAGTTAACCCCTATGCACTGCATTGCGGCCGCCATCTTGGAGAGAAAGCTGACCAGTGAGCAGTGCACAGAACTCTTTCCCTTAAAACCTAGGTGACCCTAGCGCTGTTATACAGGGCGTTAGAGTGCTTAGCCAAGTGTTATAGATGTGCTTTGTGGGTGTTTCAGGGTGGCTCAGTGGTTAGCACTGTTGCCTTGCAGCGCTGGGTTCCTAGGTTAAAATCTCACAAAGGAAAACATCTGCAACGGGTTTGTATGTTCTCCCTGTGTTTGCGTGGGTTTCCTCCTACACTCCCAAAGAAACGTACAGATAGATGAATTTATATTGTGAGCCCCAATGGGGACCGAGGCCGATTTGAGTGTACAGTACTGCAGAATCTCTGTGTGCTGTATAAAGGACTATTATTATTACAGTTCGTGTAGAACATGTTAGCCATGAACCAAACTTTTTCGAGGAATTCTACAAGCCCAGCGAACCGAACTTTTGGAACGGTCGCTTAAAGGGGTATATCCAAAGGATCTTGGCTGCAGCACCCCAGACATACAGTGCACTAAGCAAACTTTGCTCTGTGCCGGATGACTGGCGATGCAGGGTGGAGGCTCGTGATATCACGGTCACGCCATGCTCGTGAGGTCATGGCCATGCCCCCTCAATGCAAGTCTATGGGAGGGGGCGTGACTGTGTCACGCCCCCTCCCATAGACTTACATTGAGGGGGCGTAGCCGTGACGTCACGAGCCTCGGGTGCCCAGGCGCTGCACCCGAGGCTCTAAACACACGCCGGGTGCAGCAGGGAGTTCGCTGGGGTTCCCAGCGACGGGACCCCTGCTATCAGACATCTTATCCCCTATCCTTTGGATAGGGGATAAGATGTCTAGGGGCAGAGTACCACTTTAACTTTGCCTCCTACAAAAGACACACAACAAATGTCATCTACACTATAATATTGGTATAAGGGTGGGTTCACACCACCATTTTGCTATACGGTTTCGGCATACGGTTTCATAAAAAAAAAAAACTTATGCAATCATACAAGAAACCGTTTCCATAGACTTCCCATTCAAAGCTGTATGCACCATAATATATACGGTTGTCTCTGTTTTTCAAACCATACGGTTTTTGACTTTTTTTTTTTTTCCGGACAGAAAACCATGGCCTACCACGGTTTTTGGTCCTGGTGAAAAACCGTATTAAACCGTATACGTTTTTGTTTTTTTACATGGGAGTCAATGGGAACCGTACAGAATGGTTCCATCTGGTTTTCACCATACGTTTTTTGACTTTGCACAGTTTTTTTTCTTGGAATTTCAATCAAACAAGTGAAACTTTATTCATAATGGAGTGAAAAGTTAAAAACATATACGTTTTTTTCTATAAAAAAAACGGATGCAAACAGACATCATTTTTCAAACCGTATACAGATAAAAATTTGTACACACGTGTTGATACAGTTTAGTCAGGTTTTGAGGAATCCGTTTTTTTAATCAAAAACCTGATACGGTAACTGTATTGCAAAAACATGGTGTGAACCCAGCCTAAGGTGGTGGCTACCTGGCAAGTTCCATGCAATTTCTAATTGTAAATTTGAACAATAATGGCTCATGCACCATTACTATGAAAAGATGCACAGTTCTTGTAAGTCCAACCTTTTCTATTCTTACCCTTGGCATCAGACCCCGGCGGTGGATCTAACCAACCCCATAAGAGTTAGAATGGTAGCAAACTCAGCAAACATTGACGAATGTCTCTGAGCTGCTCAAAGACGTAAAAATTGCCGAAATCGTCCTTTTGTTGTGTATTTTCTTGTCTATTTAGGGCAGCTGCTGTGCAACTATCTATTGCTCTGGATCAGCTAATCTTGACTGCTAGTCATGGATCGCTTAGAATGGAGTTCCTATTAGATTTCCTCTATCTGCCTTGTGCAGTTCAGTGCGGATTATAACATATGCTCTGTTAATTCAAGCCTTATATCACTCTGATACCTTGTTCTAATCTTGTTGCTAGTTCTTTAGTTTCTTATTGGTTGTCATTTACACTATCCTGGCTTTAGTTTGTAGTTGCTTTTGCTTTACCCAGTGTTACCTGTTTCACATTTCTTTGAGTTTTCACGCATCTTGCTTCTCTCGGTCCTAGAAAATTCTTGTTATTTCTGATAGGGAGAGTAAGTTCAGGGTTTATATAGGGACATTGCAGGGACAGGTTACTTTGTCTGGTGTTAGATGAGAATACAGTGAAAGTTTCAGGGATGAGATTGTGGACAGCTAGTTAGAGTTACTCCTCTTATTTGTTCTTTTTCGTCTTTTTTTCATTCTTGACTATCTTCATTCAATTGAGCCATCATCTATTCTATAATTTCTGGTTCTATTTCTGTTGCTTTTATTGTTCTATGTATCAGTATTGATATGTGCTGTGTGCGCTTTTTATTTTTGCTATCAGCTGGTCATACTTATTGTCTCTACTGTAAGTCCTAGGGGTACTTGGAGCCACAGTAAGGACCCTGAAAAAAGGTCATTGCTATAGGTGAAGCCCAGTTCTACCATCTAGTCACCATTCAGTGTTGTTAAATAAAAAGAGGGATTTTTCTAATTTTTACCCAATCACAGAACAGGTGAAGTTGCCTTCTTGTCATGTGATTGGCTAACAAGCCACACATGTTCAGTAAAAAGGATACTATGTCAAGGGCATATATCTATTTTGCACAGCTCTCCCCACAGACACATTAAGACATCAGTTTGAAGATTAAGATGCCTAATGGTACCTGAGGGGTGTTTTACCTCAAATCCATCCTACAAAACTTTAATCTGACAGATGATCCCATATCCATCCCCCCACCAAGACCTCAAACCAACATCAAGACTTCAAGGCTACAGATAACCTCCATGTCTATCCCCCCACCAAGACTTCAAGCCAACAAGTGTCCATAATAGCCATTCCCCCACCAAGACTTTAAACCAACAGATGACCCCCATATACATCCCCCACCAAGCCTTCAATGCAACACCAAGACTTCAAGTCAACAGATGACCCACATATCCATCCCCCACCCACCCTAGCCTCAACCTAAAATGGTGTCTGGGCTGAGAATGACTGCTGAATTCCATGTTATTGTGGCCATAGAGAATGGGACAGCAGGGGGAGGAGGATGGGAAAGCACAATTCCCGTCCATTGTGTTTGATTAATTGGAGGAAAGCTGCTTTCGCCATGTCCATAAATTGCTCTGCGGCGCTTAATTTTCCACAAGGCATTTTGCTAATTGTGTTGCAACCTACTTGGCTGTGACCCATGAATCTGAGGCACTGGGAACAGCCAGAGATTGATTAGGTAATTGTGCGTTGCGAGGCAGTCGCTGTGGCTGGCTCATGAAGAGGATGGGCCCCTTGTGTTGGCTCTGCTGAGGGCCTCGAAAATATCGAGAAATTCACTCAAGAGCTTTTTTCTGCCTGATGAAGAGGAGGAGGAGGAGGAGGATGCTGTGTTGCACATGAGTGATTGTCCAAATTTAGCCCAGAGGGAAATAGGATGTATAAAAAAGTACATCTGAAAGTTTTTGCTTTTTTTTTATTCGTTAATGCATTCCCATTGAAATTCTAATGATCAGTAAAACGTAGTCCTGTCAGCTGTCCAAACCCTCAGCTGAACATATGTCATGAGCGTAATGTAATGAGATTAATACATAACATAACCCAGATGAATGAAAGACATACATACAGTCCTGGGACTTACAGCACATCCTAGGAGGGCCTCCAAAAATGCTGGGGATGTCACATGCAAAGACAAGGTAGCCAATATGATAGCCATAGAGCCCATGAAGAAGGAGAGCAGAGCTCAGGTTGGTGCAAACTTTATTAGAACGTCCAACCTCCTATAGAATACACTTTGTTGGTCAGCATGGGAGAGTGGAACTAACCTTTGGTCATGCTGCCCTCCCACCCTTTAAGTGATAGAGGATAGTTAATTGGTCCCTGGTGTCCTATAGGAGGTATGGAGGGCTAAACCAACAGCAGAAACATATTCTATTTTGAAATACAACAGTTCAAAGACAAAAGAAAACCGGCACTGCAATACTGCATATGCTGATATATGTCAACGTCCCAATAGATGTACTAATTAAACCGCTAAAGGAACAATGCAGGTGGTGCTCACGTGGAAATCAAGGTCCGTAAAAATATATGCACATAAAGAATGTGAACCGGAGCACTCACCCGATATCTTCAAATTCCGGTAACGTTCCAAAAGTCCTCTTCAGACGGGAGCGCGTAGGTGGTAGATGGTACCAGGGAAGTATGGTCCATGGCCAGCATCTGAACTTCCCTGATACCATCTGCCGCCTCCCCACTCCCGTCCGAAGAGGACTTTTGGAACGTTACCGGAACTTGAAGATATTGATTGAGTGCTCCGGTTCACATTCTTTATGTGCATATATTCTATATTGACGTCCTTCCGTATGATGACTCCTAAAAATACGCCCAATGGACCCCAGTTCCCAGGTATATGGACATCTGAAATATTTATGCCCGAAATAAGCTGCTACACACTCAAGGTCCAATATGACAACAAATTCCGTGAAATCTAAAATTTCTTAGGATCAGCACAGGTGTAGAATAATCTGGCACTGCTAGGATCAGGTAAGCTGATACAGCACTTCCCTGCACTGCTCCGGTATCCTTATATAGAAGTATAGAAGTATATCGTCGTGCAGACACTTATGTAGAACAGATCAATCGAGATATCAAGTAGAAAAGGGGGATGTGGCACTCACCGATACTGCAAACTTCTTCCTTATTACAAAATACTCACATAGCGGGAACAGAGACTAAACAAACGACAGCGGGACAGCGCGATCGCGATTATGTGCCTGACAGCACTTTGTCTGGCCTCTATCACGATTTCGTGCCTGCCTACCGGTCACTATTCTCCCTCCCACACATCAGTCACCCGATTGAAACACACCTGTGATCCCTTCAATGCAAGACACCAGTGTTTTCTCACCAGGGTTCCTCCAGCTGTTCCAAAAACAGAATGAACTCCCTCCCACCCAGCAGTTGCTCCACCCATTGAAGCAGACAGGCTCCCTCTGATCACCTGACTAGTGATGCAATGTCTCGGGCTGCACTGCAACCTGGGAAAAGCCTGAGACAACATTCATTTGTATGCTGCTAAATATAAACCTTGGGGCAAAAATCACAGAAGAATTGCGAGACCACCATAAAACCCAGGTACAGACACTATATCATGAACTTCACTAACTTTACAGCCCCGTAGCACAGTCAAATAAAACATTTTTTGGAATAGCCCTCTAACTAGGCCAACAAGGCCCAGGCCTTTGGTGGCACTTTATCAGGGGGCGGCAGCTGAGGACAGGATAATTTTTTTGGGGGAGGGACAAAAATGTGTTCTTGATAAAAATTTTGATTACAGGGATCAGGCCTAGGGCAGCACAGAACCTAAATACGCCACTGACTCTCTTAGCACTATCCACAGCATATACTACTAGAAGTTTTCCTTTAATAACCCTATAATGCTTTGAATGATGTCATTCCCCTTTGTGGTGCCACGCGCACCCCGCTAATGACATCATATTAACACGACTGTCAAAGACCATTACGCGGGACAAACCCTTATTTAGAGCGGCAGCTCTTGGCTCCCGATACTGGTCATGCAGCAAAGTTTAGATTCCTATCCTCATAAAATAGGTTTATCAATCTTGAAGTGAGATGTGCCAGAAAAAAGAGAAAGTCCAGGGGCTCTGCCAAGTGTCCTGCTGTCATTCCAAAAAAATTAGGCATTTTGTTTAAAAAATACAATAGAGTGGCAACAGAAAGTTGGATAAGAGCAGAGTCTGGTGAGAGTAGGACGGATTACTCCACCTCACGTCTTCACCCCCAAAGAGTCTCTGCACAAAACTGAATGGCCCCAGCCATTAACCAGTCAGCGTATAATGGGATCTCCACTGGAGTGGAACAAATATGGCTAGAGTTTCACTGGAGATGTCTGCTATGTAAAATGTAAGAAACCTTCAAGCCGTAAAGGCTCTATGAGACAGACTCTTACACACTCACTGGCCACTATTGGCCACTATTGGGTACACTTGTTAAAGGGGTATTCCGGGCAAAAACATTTTATCCCCTATCCAAAGGATAGGGGATAAGATGTCTGATCGCGGGGGGCCCGGTTCTGAGACCTCCGGATTTCCGGGACTGGGGAAGTGACGTCACGCCACTCAACGCCCCCTCCATTCATGTCTATGGGAGGGGGCATGATGGCTGTCACGCCCCCTCCCATAGACATGAATGGAGGGGGCGTGGCGCTACGTCACATCCCCAGTCCCCCAAACACGGAGGTTTCCGAAACTGGAGATGCAGCGCCCGCATAGAATGCGGGTGCTGCAGGAAAATCGCGGGGGGTCTCAGCAGTGGGCCCCCTGCGATCAGACATCTTATCCCTATCCTTTGGATAGGGGATAAAATAGTTTTTGCCCGGAATACTCCTTTAACACGAATAGCTAATCAGCCAATCACATGGCAGCAACTCAATGCATTTCGGCATGTAGAGTTTGTAAACAGTTACATACAGTTGGATATAGGAGACATCAGAATGTTGAGTCACTTTTGAGGCCCAAAACAAACTTCGGGAACAGGGATGTGGTGTCCCGGTACAGGACCTTGTCCTGTCCCTGTCCTAAGTCCCCTCAGTTAGAGTTCCTCCATTCCACAGGGCTCTCCTGCAGGGCTTACCCCTTGCTTACCTCGTATAAGGCATTGTAAGTGTATTGAGCATGTTGTTAATTATGTTTAAAGTTGTGTATAAAGTTGTACAAATGTATAGGTCCTTCCAGGGTCATGTGATATTGTCATGTGATGTACCAGAGTTCTCTGGGCTCAGGACATACAGGCTTTTGCACCAATGGGCTGTAGTCCAGCCTCTTTAGTATATAAGGGGCCGTAGTCTCTACATTCTCTCTCTTGCTCCCTGCTCACGATCCTGTACACTTCACCAATACCAATTCAAGCACAATTGCAACTAGGCCAAAGCCTAAGGAACCAGCAGCCACTCCAAAACCGTGAGTTACCAAACTCTATCTACAGATTCCTAGTGACTACTATTCAACTCAAAGCATATAATTAGTAGAACAGTGGCCTGCTCAAATCTCCAGACTACGAGTCCCAGCAAAGCCTGTGAGGAACCTGCATCCCGGTTACCTCAGGAGAAACTGTTTAACTGTAAAGACTATTTGCACAAGAAGTTAAGTAAAAGTTCCAGTTATCTCATAAATCCTGCTGTGGACATTCCATTATTTACCTCCTGCCGTTTTTGGGGCCGGTTGTCGGCAGGGCCTCATTCAGAAAACAACCGCACCCTGGCGTCACGACAAATCAAAGGTTAATACCACCAGACCCTGTAACACCATTGCCTCACCCAGTCACCACAGGGACATCCACACATAGACTCAAAAGGGGGCTTGAGCCTCTGCCTGCTTTTAAAGCACCTGCTTAGAGCACCCCTGCAGAGTCCTAGTGACCTCCCTGCTATACTGAATGATTTGTAAAAGAAGACAACATTTATGGAGAGCGCAGCTTGTTCTTCTTTCCATATGACAATCCAAAATTAGGGTTAGAGCTTGGATACAGTTAGATACAGTTTGATATAGGAGACCTCAGAATCAGGGCCGAAACAAACTTTTTAGAAATTTGGCCATCTCTGACGGCGAGTCATGTTGTTCTTCTCTCCTATGCCTCGTCCCGCGTTATAGAATCAACCATGAATAGTATGGGCCCTAATACTGTTCCCATTACACTGCACCAGCTTCCAATGCAGAATTAACCCACGACCTATCAAATGAACGGTGGCCGAGTATTCGTCCCCCCCATGCTGCCAAGGTATAGTTAGATTTCCAGGCCCAGAATCCCCCGATGGAGGTTTATAAAGCTTTTAATGAATTTATCTTTCTGGCGGGTGCCTGCAGGGTGCTGGAGGGACAGCAGCCGGATCTGAGTAACTCGAAACATATTGGGAAAGACGTGCGAGTCAGAAAAGCAGCTGTCACTTTCCGTCAGCTTCAGGGGAGAGCATATTAAACAGATGTTTATCATAAAACAAGGAATGGGGGGGGGGGGGCTCCATGATAGAGAATAGGAAGCAGGATATGGGGTGCTGGGAACACTCCGACCAGAGGTGGACAGGGCTAAAGCTGATCCTAATTACTGCAATCAATGAGATGTCCGGACATTGGGGTCGGCTACTCCGTATCTGTATGTGGCCCGACAGGTTTCTAAAAGAACTTAAGGGGAGAGTAATTCCATCACTTCCTAAAGTTGTTATATGCAATGGATTACGGCCGTGTTGACTCACTACCTGTTGCATAACTACAACTTCCAGCATGCCCTGTGAGCTGCAGTTTTGGTTCAATGAACCGTACAACTGAGTATCTACTTGGAACAAACAAGTTTCAATAATAGTCGGGGAAGTATTACTTTGCTGCACAACAGTACAGTGGTCCCTCAAGTTACAATATTAATTGGTTCCAGGACGACCATTGTATGTTGAAACCATTGTATGTTGAGACCGGAACTCTATGGAAACCTGGTAATTGGTTCTAAAGGCACCAAAATGTCATCCAAAAATAGGAAAAAGTGAGGATTAAAGAAAAATAAGTAGATAACTAATAAAGATAAAGCAAATCCTTACATATAAAAGTAATAAAGATCTGCTGGGAGCTGTAATCACTGTCTATTTCAGTGTTTCCCAAGCAGGGAGCCTCCAGCTGTTGCAAAACTACAACTCCCAGCATGCCCGGACAGCCAAAGGCTGTCCGGGCATGCTGGGAATTGTAGTTTTGCAACAGCTGGGGGCACCCTGCTTGGGAAACACTGGTCTATGTAGAGGACAGGAGCTTCTTCAGTCCTGTACAGAACACGCAATGTCCTAAAAATGTAACATGGAGCCGCCCTCACCTGGTGTCCAGAGGAGCAGGTAACCCTGGCACAGGTAAAGAGTACAGAACATGTAATACCTCCCTGTACTGTAGGGGGCGCTACCAGACATCAGTCAGTGCATACGCTTTAGTAATACAGGTAAAGAGTAGAGAACATGTAATACCTTCCTGTACTGTAGGGGGCGCTACCAGACACCAGCCAGTGCATACGCTTTAGTTATACAGGTAAAGAGTATACAGAACATGCAATACCTCCATGTACTGTAGGGGGCGCTACCAGACACCAGTCAGTGCATACACTTCAGTAATACAGGTAAAGAGTACAGAACATGTAATAACTCACTGTACTGTAGGGGGCGCTACCAGACACCAGTCAGTGCATACACTTCAGTAATACAGGTAAAGAGTACAGAACATGTAACTGTAGGGAGCACTACCAGACACCAGTCAGTGCATGCACTTCAGTAATACAGGTAAAGAGTACAGAACATGTAATACCTCCCTGTACTGTAGGAGGCGTTACCAGACATCAGTCAGTACATACGCTTCAGTAATACAGGGGTTTTACCAGTGAATGCCCATTCTGATTGGTCGGTTCTTCCAGTCATTGACACGTTTCACAGATCTGGACTGTTTGTACATTGTGTGTTGAGTCTGGATTCAACTTACAATGGTCCAGAAAAGACCATTATATGTTTAAACAATTGAATGTTGAGGCCATTGTAAGTTGAGGGATCACTGTATTCCCCTACCTGTTGCATAACTACAACACCCAGCATGCCCTGACAGCTGCAGGCGCAATCAGTTTTACAACAGAGAAGTCCAGGCACTGGGATTAGCTACTCTGTGGCCAACAGTTTTAAAAAAAATAATGTATTATAATAACTATTATGATGTTGCACACAGCAGTGTTGCCCTAATTGTAAGTCTCCACGTGTTATAAAACTACAATTCCCAGCATGCCCTGACAGCTGCATGTATCTACATGTAGCCAACAGGTTCCAAAAAACGCTCTACCTGTTGCATAACTACAACTCCTAGCATATCCTGACAGCCACAGACTCAATGATGCAATCCATTCTACAGAAGTCCGGCATTGGGATTGGCTACTCTGTATCTATATGTGGCCAACAGGTTTAAAAAAGAAAAAAGATTGAAGGGGGGCAGCATTTCTCTACCTGTAACTCTCTACCTGTTGCAGGGGCCTACAACTATATATGGGGGAAGTTTAGGGGCCTACAACTATATATGGGGGAAGTATAGGGGCCTACAACTATATATGGGGGAAGTATAGGGGCCTACAACTATATATGGGGGAAGTATAGGGGCCTACAACTATATATGGGGCAGTATAGGGGCCTACAACTATATATGGGGGAAGTATAGGGGCCTACAACTATATATGGGGGAAGTATAGGGGCCTACAACTATATATGGGGGAAGTATAGGGGCCTACAACTATATATGGGGGAAGTATAGGGGCCTACAACTATATATGGGGGAAGTATAGGGGCCTACAACTATATATGGGGGAAGTATAGGGGACTACAACAATATATGGGGCAGTATAGGGGCCTACAACTATATATGGGGGCAGTATAGGGGCCTACAACTATATATGGGGGAGTATAGGGGCCTACAACTATATATGGGGGAGTATAGGGGCCTACAACTATATATGGGGCAGTATAGGGGCCTACAACTATATATGGGGGAAGTATAGGGGCCTACAACTATATATGGGGGAAGTATAGGGGCCTACAACTATATATGGGGGAAGTATAGGGACCTACAACTATATATGGGGGAAGTATAGGGACCTACAACTATATATGGGGGCAGTATAGGGGCCTACAACTATATATGGGGGCAGTATAAGGGCCTACAACTATATATGGGGGAAGTATAGGGGCCTACAACAATATATGGGGCATGGAACATCTTAGCTATGAGGAGCGATTAAAGGAGTTACAATTGTTTAGTCTTGAGAAGAGACGTTTAAGGGGGGATATGATAAACGTATATAAGTATATAAATGGCCCATACAAAAAATATGGAGAAAAACTGTTCCAGGTTAAACCCCCCCAAAGGACGAGGGGGAACTCCCTCCGTCTGGAGAAGAAAAAGTTTAGTCTCAAGGGGCAACACGCCTTCTTTACCGTGAGGACTGTGAATTTATGGAACGGTCTACCTCAGGAACTGGTCACAGCAGGAACAATTAACAGCTTTAAAACAGGATTAGATACATTCATGGAACAAAATAACATTAATGCTTATGAAGAAATATAAAATCTCATCCCTTCCCCAATATCGCGCCACACCCCTACCCTTCAATTCCCTGGTTGAACTTGATGGACATATGTCTTTTTTCGACCGTACTAACTATGTGACTATGTGACTATGTGACTATGTATAGGGACCTACAACTATATATGGGGGAAGTATAGGGTCGTACAACTATATATGGGGCAGTATATGGGCCTACAAGAATATATGCACAGTATAAGGGCCTACAACTACATATGGGGGCAGTATAGGGGCCTAAAACTATATATGGGGCAGTATAGGGGCCTTCAACTATACATTGGAGCAGTATAGGGGCCTACAACTATATATGGGGGCAGTATAGGGGCCTACAACTATATATGGGGGCAGTATAGGGGCCTACAACTATATATGGAGCAGTATAGGGGCCTACAACTATATATGGGGCAGTATAGGGGCCTACAACTATATATGAAGGCAGTATAGGGGCCTACAACTATATATGGGGCAGTATAGGGGCCTACAACTATATATGGGGCAGTATAGGTGCCTACAACTAAATATGGGGGCAGTATAGGGGCCTACAACTATATATGGGGCAGTATAGGGGCCTACAACTATATATGGGGCAGTATAGAGGCCTACAACTATATATGGGGGCAGTATAGGGGCCTATAACTATATATGGGAGCAGTATAGGGCCTACAACTATATATGGGGCAGTATAGGGCCTACAACTATATATGGGGGCAGTATAGGGGCCAACAACTATATATGGGGCAGTATAGGGGCCTACAACTATATATGGGAGCAGAATAGGGGCCTACAACTATATATGGGGGCAGTATAGGGGCCTACAGCTATATATGAAGGCAATATAGGGGCCTACAACTATATATGGGGGCAGTATAGGGGCCTACAACTATATATGGGGCAGTATAGGGGCCTACAACAATATATGGAGCAGTATAGGGGCCTACAACTATATATGGAGCAGTATAGGGGCCTACAACTATACATGGGGCAGTATAGGGGCCTACAACTATATATGGGGCAGTATAGGGGCCTACAACTATATATGGGGCAGTATAGAGGCCTTCAACTATATATGGGGGCAGTATAGGGGCCTACAACTATATATGGGAGCAGTATATGGGCCTACAACTATATATGGGGCAGTATAGGGCCTACAACAATATATGGGGCAGTATAGGGGCCTACAACTATATATGGGGCAGTATAGAGGCCTACAACTATATATATGGGGGCAGTATAGGGGCCTACAACTATATATGGGGGCAGTATAGGGGCCTACAACTATATATGGGGCAGTCTGGGGGCCTACAACCGTATATGGGGCAGTATAGGGGCCTACAACTATATATATTTCTTTTTTTATATGGGGCGGTACAGGGGCCTATAATTATATATGTGGAACAGCATATGGGCCTACAACTATATATGGGGGAAGTATAGGGGCCTACAACTATATATGGGGCAGTATATGGGCCTACAAGAATATATGCACAGTATAAGGGCCTACAACTATATATGGGGCAGTATAGGGGCCTACATCTATATATGGGGCAGTATAGGGGTCTATAACTATATATGGGGGCAGTATAGGAGCCTACAACTATATATGGGGCAGTATAGGGGCCTACAACTATATATGGAGCAGTATAGGGGCCTTAAACTATATATGGAGCAGTATAGTGGCCTACAGCTATATATGGGGCAGTATAGGGGTCTATAACTATATATGGGGGCAGTATAGGGTCCTACAACTATATATGGGGCAGTATAGGGGCCTACAACTATATATGGAGCAGTATAGGGGCCTTCAACTATATATGGAGCAGTATAGGGGCCTACAACTATATATGGGGCAGTATAGGGGTCTACAGCTATATATGGGGCAGTATAGGGGCCTACAACTATATATGGGACAGTATAGGGGTCTACAACTATATATGGGGCAGTATAGGGGTCTACAACTATATATGGGGCAGTATAGGGGTCTACAACTATATATGGGGGCAGTATAGGGGCCTACAACTATATATATATATATTTTTTTTATTTTTTATTTATATGGGGCGGTACAGGGGCCTATAATTATATATGTGGAACAGCATATGGGCCTACAACTATATACATGGGGCAGTATAGGGGTCAACAACTATATATGAGGGCAGTATAGAGGCCTACAACTATATATGGGGGCAGTATAGAGGCCTACAACTATATATGGGGGCAGTGTAGAGGCCAACAACTATATATGGGGGCAGTATAGAGGCCTACAGCTATATATGGGGGCAGTATAGAGGCCTACAACTATATACGGGGGCAGTATAGGGGCCTACAACTATATATGGGGGCAGTATAAGGGTCAACAACTATATATGGGGGCAGTATAGGGGCCAACAACTATATATGGAGCAGTATAGGGGCCTACAACTATATATGGGGGCAGTATAGGGGCCTACAACTATATATGGGGCAGTACAGGGGCCTGCAACTATATATGGGGCAGTATAGAGGCCTACAACTATAGATGGGGCAGTATAGGGGCCTACAACTATATATGGGGGCAGTATAGGGGCCTACAACTATATATGGGGGCAGTATAAGGGCCTACAACTATATATGGGGGCAGTATAGGGGCCTACAACTATATATATATGGGGGCAGTATAGGAGCCTACAACTATATATGGGGCAGTATAGGGGCCTACAACTATATATGGAGCAGTATAGGGGCCTACAACTATATATGGGGCAGTACAGGGGCCTACAACTATATATGGGGGCAGTATAGAGGCCTACAACTATATATGGAGCAGTATAGGGGCCTACAACTATATATGGGGCAGTACAGGGGTCTACAACTATATATGGGGCAGTACAGGGGCCTACAACTATATATGGGGGCAGTATAGAGGCCTACAACTATATATGGAGCAGTATAGGAGCCTACAACTATATATGGGGAAGTACAGGGGTCTACAACTATATATGGGGCAGTATAGGGGCCTACAACCATATATGGGGCAGTACAGGGGCCTACAACTATATATGGGGCAGTATAGAGGCCTACAACTATATATGGGGGCAGTATAGAGGCCTACAACTATATACGGGGAAGTACAGGGGTCTACAACTATATATGGGGCAGTATAGGGGCCTACAACTATATATGGGGCAGTACAGGGGCCTACAACTATATATGGGGCAGTATAGAGGCCTACAACTATATATGGGGCAGTATAGAGGCCTACAACTATATACGGGGGCAGTATAGGGGCCTACAACTATATATGGGGGCAGTTTAAGGGTCAACAACTATATATGGGGGCAGTATAGGGGCCAACAACTATATATGGAGCAGTATAGGGGCCTACAACTATATATGGGGGCAGTATAGGGGCCAACAACTATATATGGGGGCAGTATAGGGGCCTACAACTATATATGGGGGCAGTATAGGGGCCTACAACTATATATGGGGCAGTACAGGGGCCTGCAACTATATATGGGGCAGTATAGAGGCCTACAACTATATATGGAGCAGTATAGGGGCCTACAACTATATATGGGGCAGTACAGGGGCCTACAACTATATATGGGGGCAGTATAGAGGCCTACAACTATATATGGAGCAGTATAGGGGCCTACAACTATATATGGAGCAGTATAGGGGCCTACAACTATATATGGGGCCGTACAGGGGCCTACAACTATATATGGGGGCAGTATAGAGGCCTACAACTATATATGGGGCAGTACAGGGGCCTACAACTATATATGGAGCAGTATAGGGGCCTACAACTATATATGGGGCAGTACAGGGGCCTACAACTATATATGGGGCAGTACAGGGGCCTACAACTATATATGGAGCAGTATAGGGGCCTACAACTATATATGGAGCAGTATAGGGGCCTACAACTATATATGGGGCAGTACAGGGGCCTACAACTATATATGGGGCAGTACAGGGGCCTACAACTATATATGGGGGCAGTATAGAGGCCTACAACTATATATGGAGCAGTATAGGGGCCTACAACTATATATGGAGCAGTATAGGGGCCTACAACTATATATGGGGCCGTACAGGGGCCTACAACTATATATGGGGGCAGTATAGAGGCCTACAACTATATATGGGGCAGTACAGGGGCCTACAACTATATATGGAGCAGTATAGGGGCCTACAACTATATATGGGGCAGTACAGGGGCCTACAACTATATATGGGGCAGTACAGGGGCCTACAACTATATATGGAGCAGTATAGGGGCCTACAACTATATATGGAGCAGTATAGGGGCCTACAACTATATATGGGGCAGTACAGGGGCCTACAACTATATATGGAGCAGTATAGGGGCCTACAACTATATATGGAGCAGTATAGGGGCCTACAACTATATATGGGGGCAGTATAGAGGCCTACAACTATACATAACCCCGTCCCATTTTTGCTTTCTCAATGGCCTGTTTTTGTCTCAAGGACATATGGTCAGCCATTACATGCCGGAACTTATACACGATTGGAAACCTCGGTGTAGTGACTATTTCTATACCAAATGAGAGTAACATACAAAGATTATAATTAAGAACAAGAGATATCAAAGACTTGGGAAGTGTCTGTGCATGCAGGTAGGTGACTGGGTGACTAAGGACGTCTCCCCATAGGCTATATAATGGCTGACTATGGGTAGAGCTTTCAGTTCTGGAGCACAATTTCCTAGAATAAGAGAAAACAGAGCAGACTAAGAGAACATTCATGAGCACATATAAAGTTTTATTATTCCAACGTATTTCCAGTCCAATCACAATACAACGTGAGGGCTGGGAGAGAATTTTGAGATCACCAAGATGCCCTGCATAATCTTACATGTGGCACCAATAATATGACTTTGGCAGAGGCCAAAACAGTGGCGCCCACCTTCCCCGGCCCAGATTGCTGTTGGCACATAACCATATGGATTTAGTATTTCAGGCCCAGGCCTATAGTTGTCACCTGGACCAGTATGGGGGGGCCTGTCATGATTCCTCCGTCATCTCCAGGCTCCAGACTTCACAGAATTTATTCTCGGTGCGGCGTGTTCCAAGTACCGCACATATACAGAGATAGACTTCTCATTACATCACATGACTTTTTTCGCCTCTACGACTGGGTTTTAATAAGTAAATGCTTGCTAAGGGATTATTCCACTTCTCTGGTGCCAGGACACCTCATCAAATGTAAGTACTAATGATGTAGACACTGCGAGACCCAGAGCCTGCCGGGCAGACGCAAACACACCGCCGGCCCGCTCCGGTTGCATGGTGATATAATGGAGGGATTAAGGCCTTTTAAAGGGAGAGTAGCCCAATTTGGGTTGCAGTTATAATATAACACCAGCTGAGGGGGTAAGAGGTATCTCCAGGGGCGCCCACTTGCAGAATAACACCTTATTAAATTTGTGCTAAGATGTTTTCTGGTAGAAGGGCCCCCCTGGGAGCTCTTGGTGCTAATAGACTAAATTTGTCTGGATTGGGTTCATACAGGGACATCAGAGTATACCCTATACTACATGCAATTGACACATAGCCTGTATTATACATACAGCGGATGAAATACGTATTGAACACGTCACCATAGGTGCTATTGGCATGAAAATTCTACGAGATGTTGGTTACTAGCCAAGAAAAAGTATTGAACACATGAAGAAAGGAAAGTGCAAAAAGACCTGGAAAACAAAGACAACCAATGAAATCTATCAGTAACTAAAAAGCAATCCAGACCCTTTTCAGTGCAAATTAATTTGAGCCGGTTCATTACCAACTGATGGCTACAAAAAGATCTTATTGCCAAGGTGTCACACAAGACACATTTCATGATGGGTAAAAGCAAAGAGCTGTCTTCACAACCTTATTGTTGCAAAACATAACAATGGTGCCACATACATTACATTACTTATCCTGTACTGATCCTGAGTTATATCCTGTATTATACTCCAGAGCTGTACTCACTATTCTGCTGGTGAGGTCACTGTGTACATACATTACATTACTGATCCTGTACTGATCCTGAGTTATATCCTGTATTATACTCCAGAGCTGCACTCACTATTCTGCTGGTGAGGTCACTGTGTGCATACATTACATTACTTATCCTGTACTGATCCTGAGTTATATCCTGTATTATACTCCAGAGCTGTACTCACTATTCTGCTGGTGGGGTCACTGTGTACATACATTACATTACTTATCCTGTACTGATCCTGAGTTATATATCAGACAGGAGGCTCATATCTTATGCATTAATCTTTCTTTATTAATGCCCATAGCAGAAATTAATACATTTACTTTAATGAATTTTAACCAGAAAAGAAAAACTTTTCAAATTACAACTCCCAGCAGTCCTCTGTTATGTCCGGACCAATCCTAGTCCAGGACGGCTGCTATATAAAGGACTGCCTCCATAATCTCCTCCTCTTTCTTGATGCGAATCTGCCGCAACTGGAACCGTGACCATTAACATAATCCGGAACTGGATCCATGGAACTCCGATCAACCAGGCCGAACACAACGACCAAACGGGAACATCTCAACGAAGAATCTAACAGTGATGACTCAGCTTCTTCCAAGAACGATGCAACTCCATTCAGTAGCCTGGAAAGAGAAGAAGAACACCGTGACAGGGTGGGTTCGGGAGGAAGATATTCGCCTCCTGTCTTCATATATGCATATAAAGGACTGCCTCCATAATCTCCTCCTCTTTCTTTCTGCTCATAGCAGAACTATCAGATAAGTACATTCTATATTGGACTATTCTATCTCATATTGTGCTATTGTATATCAGGGTGCTTTCGCATCCTGGTGTTATCTGTCTACATCTGGTGTTCCAGACACCGGTTGGTTTTCCCTCTTACTATTTCTATCTTTACTCACTTCCTATCTTTTCCTGCTCGTCGGCACTTCCTATATCTGTCCTGCGCTGCTTGTCAGCGTTCGCTTTCCTCTACGCTGCGCCCGGCTTCATCCCGGGCTTACAGTTCACTGACACCTCTTTTCACTTACCTCTCGGCGCCATTTTCTCCCGGCGCCATTTTCTTTTCCCTTCTTCTCCATCTTTCGCGCTCCTTCTTTCCCGCCGTTTTGCGCCCCTCATCGAGAGCGGCGCGTAGTCGGGGGCGTGTTTTGCTGGGCGTGACACTGATCGCCCAATCACAGCACTTAGAGGCGTAATCTCGTGAGATTTCGCCTCTCAGGACTGGGGTTCCGTTCCTCCCTTCATCGCATCGCCAGTGCAGTGCCAGCGGTGTGGAGAACAGAGCCTGTACTACTACTGTGCTGAGGTTTTTCCTGTCTATAGTGCTTCTGTTGGGAATTTATTCCCTAAAACCCTCATTTCATAGTACCTCTAGCTATATATATATATATATATATATATATATATATATATATATATATTTTTTTTTTTTTAGTTGCCCTGCGAGCAGAGAGTTAGCTTAGTTAGCTCAGCTAGGATCACTACTGTGAGTCAGGATACAGTTTAGGGGCACAGTTCAGTTCTGTGGATACCCCTATCTCTGTGACTATCACACATCCCTGTTACATTTATTTTACCATATTTAATGTGATACCAGTATCATGGCTGATGAGAGATCCACAGTCTCTCCTAAAACCTCTACAGGGGAGGAGCCATCACTGGACACGGCTCAGTTTATGAGCGCCGCCCAGATCCAAGATCTTATCAATAAATCTGTGCAAGCGGCTCTGGCCTCTGCCATAGTCCCCTTTGGTGCACAGCACCCTCTACCCATTATGCCTGTGCCATCAGGTAGTGGCGAACCGCCAGTCAAAAAGGGCAAGGCTTCTCAGAAGCGTAAACATACCATCACGGTATCCGACTCCCCGGCAGGGAAAGTACAATCCATGCAACAGGCAGTGCCTACCCCGGACTGGCGACCCACACTTTCTTCAGACTCTAATCGACCCCTGGGCCTCGGGGAGTTATCTGTGCAGAGGCGAAGGTCCGCTAGACGGACCAAGCCGGACTCATTCGTGGACTCCTCGGAGGAGGAGTCTTCCGCGGAGTCCGAAGTGGCGGACGCCACCGAGTCTGACACTATGGATGAGGATAGTGGGCATATGCAACCCCCTGAGGACGCCGACCCTGTACCCCAGGATGACACAATCTTGGACTCTCTCGGAGAGCCGTTGACCCACAACTGTCGAATTTGGCAGAGACGGAACCCGGCCCTGCGGCCGAGGGTATGCTTTTTGGTGACAACCTCATCAAGGACATTAACAAATTTGTTGGCCTTTTTACCAGCCTTGATAAGGCCCAATCGTCTCTGAAAAAATCCGGCCAGGCCGGCAAGGTTTTTCCCCGGGCCGGCAGAAGTAGGGGCCGATCTGCCGGCCACAATTCATCCAATAGGCCATACAATAGAGCACCCGCTCCACAGTATAACCAGGCTCCACAATCCTACCCCGTGCCAGTGGCGCAGCCGGCACCATTTTTCCCACCACGCGGTAGACCCTGGAGAGGACGTGGCGGCAGAGGCTACCCTCGGTCCCAACCCGCTTCTGGTGAGTACCACACACCTGACATGTTCTCAAACTCCTGTGGGGGGTCGACTGAAACATTTTATCCACGCCTGGTCTGCGATTACGGCAGATGCGTGGATTCTCAATGCAGTGGCAGGGTATCAGATAGAATTAGGTTCCCTGCCAGACCTGAATGTGATTCCACCCCCTATCAGGTTTTCAAACCTAAACGTCGCCCTCATAGACAACGAGCTACAAGATCTCCTGTCAAAACAGGCGGTTGTGGAAGTAGATTCGATATCCCTGGGATTTGTCAGCAACCTTTTCTTAGTCAAGAAGAAGGGTGGAGGCTACCCTCCCGTCATAAATTTACGAAATCTAAATCAAAACGTCAGGTATCGACACTTGAAAATGGAAGGGATTCACTTCCTTCGGGATCTCTTACGACCAGGGGACTGGTTGGTGAAGGTGAACCTAAAGGACGCCTATCTCACCGTCCCCATCCATCCGTCTTCCCAACAGTTCCTTCGCTTCCTCTGGAGAGATCGGATGTGGCAGTTTACTTGCCTCCCCTTCAGCCTCTCCTCTGCTCCGTGGTGTTTCACCAAACTGCTGAAACCAGTGGTGGTGTCACGAGCAGAGGAGTAAGATTGATTATATACCTGGACGATCTTCTTATCATGGCTCGTTCCAGGGTTCAAGCCAACAAACACATGTTCTGGCAGTTTCGCTCTTACAGGAACTAGGCTTCCTTATCAATCACGAGAAGTCTGAACTCGAGTTTCTGGGCTTCTTAGTGGACACCGAACGAGCTGTCCTTCGTCTACCCAAGGCCAAGCTGGCCCTTATCCGCAAGGAAATCAGGGCAGTTTTGTGCAGGGGTCAGGTATCGTTTCGTGTTATCGCACGATTAATGGGCCTATTGTCTGCGTCCATCCAGGCAATATTTCCTGCTCCACTCCATTACCGGGCCCTCCAGAGGCTCAAAACCTTACACTTACATCAGGGTCTCTGGTACGCGGACGAAGTACTTCTCTGTCCGGAAGCCAAGGAGGAATTACGGTGGTGGCTGCGTCATGCTGTCGAATGGAACGGCAAGACCATCTTCAGTTCCAGCCCAGACATCATAATAGAGTCGGACGCGAGTCGCCAAGGCTGGGGGGCTCATTGTGGACATTCTTCCACAGGAGGGACTTGGTCCGCAGAAGAATCTCTTCTCCACATCAATGCGCTGGAACTCCTGGCGGCATTATTCGCCATCAGGAGTTTCATGCCATAAGCATCCAATTGCTGTGTGCTATTACGCATGGACCGCGGTTCAATATGTCAATCGCTTGGGGGGCGCGAAATCCAGAATCCTGGCAGAGATCGCAAAGGACTTCTGGCATTTTTGCCTTGCCCCGCTTCTACAGCTGGAGGCCGGACCCGGAAGCTTATGCAGTGGACACCTTTCGTCAGATCTGGCCGCGGGGGATGCATTATGCGTTTCCCCCGTTCTCGATGATTCCCAGAGTTCTCCTATGTATAGCGAACCTGAAGGCAACGGTGGTGTTGATCACCCCCTGGTGGCCGACACAACCGTGGTTCCCTCTGCTGCTGGGGATGACTATAGATCTCCCCAGACTGCTTCCTCTCTTCCCTCGTCTCCTCACCAATCCGAGCGGGGGTCTACACCCTCTAATGCTGGAGAACAAACTACCTCTCCTTGCATGGTTGATTTCGCGGTGCCAGACGCAGATAGCGACCTTTCAAGATCGGCTAGGAACCTCCTTGCCTTGGCCTGGGCCCCCGGGACTAGATCGGCATACCGATCAGCCTGGAGACTCTGGGTTCGTTGGTGTGATCAACGGCAGGTTGATCCCGTTCAGGCGCCTGTGTCTGTAGTTGTTAATTACTTGGCAGATTCTTTTGAAGCTGGGAAGTCCTATAGCTCTCTTAATGTGTACCGGTCTGCTATATCTGCATACCATTCCCCAGTAGATTCTTTACCGGTGGGCAAACACCCTCTGGTGTGTCGGCTTTTATGAGGCGTTAAGTTTAAATGCCCTCCCCGTCCCAAATACCAGGCCACCTGGGATGTAGCCAGGGTTCTGGATATGTTCTCTTCCTGGGACGATAATGACGCACTTTCGTTAGAGTTACTGTCTTTCAAGCTTACGGTCCTTTTATGTTTAGTTTCCATTAAACGCGTATCGGATGTTAGGGCCCTGGATATCTCCAGGCGACAATTTTCGCCTCTAGGAGTTAAGTTTTCGGTGGTACGTAGGACCTAAACGGGTATCCAGTCGGTTTTTTATCCGTTTTTTCCCGCGCATCCGCGGCTGTGTGTTGTCTGTTGCCTTCAGACATACGAGATGCAGACGGTCTCTTTACGTTCATCGGGGTTCTTCTCATATCCTACTTTCGTCCTCATCATCCGGTTACCTCGGCTACTCTAGCCAGGTGGGTACGTTCCGCCATGGATATGGCGGGAATTGAAATCTCTTTGTTCGGTGCCCATTCATCCAGTGGAGCAATGGCTACTAAGGTGGTCACTTGCGGAGGTTCCCTTTCCAACCTATTGATGGCGGCAGATTGGTCTTCAGAGACCACTTTCAGTCATTTTTATTTTAGACCGGAGGAACACATATCTATGTCGGTTTTATAACTTGGTTTTGTTTGGCATTCTTACATTTCTGTCCCATCATGTTATTTATAGCTTTGAACTTGCATAAGATATGAGCCTTCTGTCTGATATATAAATCGAGATTTTCCTAGCTTGTGACGGAAAATATAAGTTATATGAAGACAGGAGGCGAATATCTTCCCTCCCGAACCCACCCTGTCACGGTGTTCTTCTTCTCTTTCCAGGCTACTGAATGGAGTTGCATCGTTCTTGGAAGAAGCTGAGTCATCACAGTGAGATTCTTCGTTGAGATGTTCCCGTTTGGTCGTTGTGTTCGGCTTGGTTGATCGGAGTTCCATGGATCCAGTTCCGGATTATGTTAATGGTCACGGTTCCAGTTGTGGCAGATTCGCATCAAAAAAGAGGAGGAGATTATGGAGGCAGTCCTTTATATAGCAGCCGTCCTGGACTAGGATTGGTCCGGACATAACAGAGGACTGCTGGGAGTTGTAGTTTGAAAAGTTTTTCTTTTCTGGTTAAAATTCATTAAAGTAAACGTTTTAATTTCTGCTATGGGCATTAATAAAGAAAGATTAATGCATAAGATATGAGCCTCCTGTCTTCATATAACTTATATTTTCCATCTCAAGCTAGGAAAATCTCGATTTATATCCTGTAGATCTTTTATTAGAAAAATATAAATCATAACAAAAACACAAAACCAGCACAACTTGGCCATAACTGAAAACAGCAACATGAAATAACATAAACCAAAACTTTACATTTAAAATAAAAGAACATAAATCCTGCCTAACCGGCCAGCCCAGTTTTCCTAACAAAAAGAAAAACACACCTTACATGACCAAATATCTAACAACACACTCACATGCATACTCAACTTACATAACCAAAAAAGAAACATAAAAATAGCACTATTTAGCTGTAACTCAAAAACACCCAGACTTGGGAAAAACACACACTACAAAACACACAGAAAACACAACAAGCACTCCCACTACACACCACCACCCCTTTTTTTTATGTTTTATTTTTTATTTTTGTATTTTTTTTTTTTTGTAAACTATTTTTTTTTTTTTTTTTTTTTTTTTTTTTTATAATAACACTAATAATAATAATAATAATAATACTATGCCACACACATGCATCACAGATCCATAACTTTACAAAGGCATAAAGATAAATTAATCTACAACTCAAAAAACACCCAAACTTGGGAAAAATCACATATTACAAACCGAAAACACTCCCACTGCACACCAAATTTTATATATATATATATACACACACACACACACACTTTTTTTTTTTTTTCCTTCCACACACACATATATACATTAGTTTTCTACGTTATCCCACAAGACCTAAACCACAACTGGATACAAAAATTACTACAAAAATAATATCTGGTTCGACTGCCATATCTATCTCTACTATAAACACAATATAAACAATATATAATTCACAAATCAAGATAAAAAAAATAAAAAAATAAAAAAAAAAAATAAAAAAAAAAAAATAAAAAAAAAAAAAATAAAAAAAAAAAAAAAAAAAAAAAAAATTAAAATTAATATATATATTTTTTATAATAATTACATGTAATGTACACAATTTATACATATAAACTATATACACTATATACACACCTATTATTATACAGGAAACACACCTAAATATACAATAAAACATCCTACTCTAAACTATCCCTTCACCCACACCACCCGCCCTTCTGTACATGGGTCAGAGTCCACAGTTCTCAATGTCCAGCCACGACTGACCCATGCCAGGTCCACCAAAAGAAAACCACCACCCACCAAATACACCCACCCAACCTAGAACTCCTCCCAACCAACTTAACCATAACCAACTTTATAACATACATAAACAATATAACCCACACTAGGCCCAAGTTCGGTGCCTGTAAGCCCTTCATAACCTAAACATCGGAAAACAAAACAAAAAGCTATGGTGCACATGCATTAGCCCACCACCAGGAAGAAGGATGGCAATCCTGATACATACAAAAATTTACATACTTTCCCTAACACCTCCCTACCTCTCACCCTACCATTATCCCTAAAATAGAAACTGACCCTACTATCACCCTAACCCTGTCCCCTTACATCACTGTCCCTAACCAAAACAAGGGTACTCTACCCAGAAGGTCTAGTACCTAGGGCACATCAAAAGAAAACCCTCTCCATAGGAGAGAAGCCCTACTGGTACCAAGACTGCCATACTCCAAAGACCTGATCTTCCCGAGGTCACCGGTGATATTCCTACAGACCTCCACCTCGGAGAGGACTTTACGCTGCGTAGACACTAAACACCGTGCGTTCCACGTGTGGTACCTAATCACTAAGCTAACTAAGAATAAAGTGCCCCGGTCTCGACCACCCAGGTTCCTGAATGCCCCATAAGCCCACTCCGGGTAGGTAAGGCCGGCAAGTTGACTCCAGCCAATGGAAGCGCCCACCCTGTTGTAAACCCCTATATTAAAGGGACAATGAAGGAGGAAATGGTCCATGCTTTCCAGCGTGTCCACACACTCTTCTCGGGGACAGTCCCGGTCATCAGATCTCCTACACTTCAAATTGTCCCTCACATATAGCTTCCCCTGAAAGCAGCGCCAGGCCAAGTCCCAAAACTTCTGGGGGATCCTTTTCATGTTTAAAAGAAACAACCCCACCCTCAGATCCTGACCTGGGCAGTCCCTGAGCGCCAGAGGCTTCTGGAAGTGGGTCAACAGAACCCGTTTGTCAAGGAACTGCCTTGACTGGGTCCTGATCTCCCACACTCCCAGACCCCACCGACGTATCGCCTTCAGAGTCGGGGTAGCATAAGCCGGAAGATATCCATGGGGCGTACGGAGGTCCTTCACTTGCCCTCCTGTCTCCCATTCCTGGAAGAAAGGCCGAAACCATTCCCTGCAGGAGAGTACCCACGGAAAAGCCCTCTCTGACCAGAGGTTTGAGATGTTGGCTTTCAAGAAGGTGTTTGTTAAGAACACCACAGGGTTTACCATAGATAAACCCCCTAGTCTCCTCGTGCGGTACGTAACCTCCCTCTTGACTAGGTTCATCCTGTTCCCCCATAACAGTTGGAAAAACAGGCTGTAGACCCTAGTGTAGTAAGCCTCTGGCAAGATACATACGCTGCCCAGGTAGATAAACAAGGGGAGCAGGTACGATTTGATCAGGTGTACCCTTTCCCTGAGGATCATAGACCAACCCTTCCACTGGTTCACCTTCTGAGTGGCATCCTGGAGCTTACCATCCCAGTTTTTGGTGGGATAATCATCCTGGCCGAATGTGATGCCCAAAACTTTTGCTGATTCTTGGGGCCCCGGAAGGGTGTCCGGGAGATCAAACGTGGGATCCCCCCCTCCCAGCCAGAGACTTTCACACTTATCCCGGTTGATCTTAGACCCGGAAGCCTCCGAGTAGCGGTCCACCTCTGACATCACCACATCGACCTCCCCCCTCGAGGAGACGAAAATGGTGACATCATCAGCATACGCCACCACTCTCTGGGCGATATGCGGCTCCGCCAGACTCATCCCGACTCCCGCCAACGGTCCACAATCTACCCTCCGGACGAAGGGATCGATTGCGAACACGTATAACAGCGGGCTCAAAGGACAACCCTGACGGACTCCGGACCCAACCTCAAAAGAGCGGCCAGACCAACCGTTCACCAGCGGGAAACTCTCTGCCCCTGCATACAAGATCTTGAGCCAATTAACAAAAGTACTCGGTAAGCCATACCTCAGGAGGACGGACCAGAGGTAGTCATGGTTCACCCGATCAAATGCTTTTGCCTGATCCAAGGACAGTAAGTACCCCTTCCAGAGACCTGCACTGCTCCGCTCCACTGCCTCCCTGACACTGAGGACAGCACTTAACGTGCTTCGGCCTGGAACAGAGCAGTGCTGGGCCCCCGAAAGGAGTCGGGGTGCAAACTCCACCAACCGATTAAACAGTATCTTGGCCAGAAGCTTCCTGTCCGTATTGAGAAGAGCTATGGGCCTCCAATTCTCAATCCGGCTAGGATCTTTACCCTTTGAGAGAAGAATCAGGGCTGACCTCCTCATTGACCTAGGCAGAGTGCCCGAGGAGAGACACTCATTGAATACCACAGTCAAGAGGGGAGCTAAAGACTCCTTAAAGGTCTTGTACCACTCGGATGTTAAGCCATCCGGACCTGGCGACTTCTTGGGGGCAAGCCCCTCGATCGCCAGTCTCACTTCCTCTTCCTTAATCTCTTCTGCCAAAACGCCAAGAAAGGGGTCTACCCCTGGCTCAGGAATGGTTTCAGCCAGGAAAGCCGACATCTTGTCCCGATCTAGATCCTTCCTCCCCAAGAGGTGCAAGTAGAAGGATCTGACGACCTCCAGGATCCCTGATCTGGACCGATTCAGAGATCCCGTACTATCAATCAGTCCTGAGATGATTTTACTACTCACTGACATCTTGCAGTTTCTGTAAGGGTCGGGCGAGCGGTACTTCCCAAAATCCCTCTCAAAAACCAAAGATGCGTGCCTATCATACTGACACCTCATCAACAAGGACTTCACTCTGGAGATATCCTCCCGGCTACCTCCAGTCGAGACGAGAAGCTCGAGTTTCCTCCTCAGACCCTGATACAAGCGATACCTGTTCAGGGACCTGAGGCTCGAGAGCTGGCGGAAGAACCCCGCAACCCGCTTCTTGAATATCTCCCACCACTCTGACTTACTACTACAAAGGTCCAGTAAAGGTACCTGACTCTGAAGAAAATCCTCAAAGGACTGTCTTATCTCCGCTTCCTCCAGGAGGGACGAATTCAGCTTCCAATAACCTTTACCCATCCGGGGGGTCTCTGAAACATTCAAGGAAAACAAAATCATACAGTGATCGGAGAACTCCACCTCAACCACGGACACTGCGGAAGAGACGGCTTCCTCCTTTAAATAAAACCTGTCTATCCTAGACCTGCAGCTACCTCGATGATAGGTGAAACCCGCGTGGCCTGAGGGGCTCCGGATGTGGGCGTCCTCTAGGCGAGCTTCCCTAACTATATTATTGAGAGCTATGCTATCGTAAGCCAGCGGACCATTGGAACCTCTCCTATCTTGGGACCTTGTGACAGTATTGAAGTCCCCTCCAAAGATCACTTGCCGGCTAGTAAAAAGGAAGGGCTTGATCCTCATAAAGAGATCTTTGCGGCCCCACTTGGTTTGTGGGGCGTAGATGTTAATGAGCCGGAGCTCCTGTCCCTTCATGAGGACATCTAAGATCAGGCACCTCCCCATTTCTAACTCAATAACCCGTCTGCATTCAACCGGAGCGGTAAAAAGGACCGCCACCCCACTATACGGCTCAGCCGCAAGAGACCAGTGGGAGGACCCGCGCCTCCACTCTCTCCTGGCTTTTACCAGGGAGGCTAGATCTGACAACCTGGTCTCCTGCAGATACAAAATATCGGCTTCAACACGGCCGAGAAAATCAAAGGCTGCGAATCTAGCCGTATCAGACTTTATGCTGGCACAGTTAATAGATGCCAGCGTCAATGGGGTGAGTGCCGCCATCATGGGTGATTGAGTTAGACGGCCCTAACCCCCTCATTTCTGTCTTTTCTTTACCCCCTCATCCCCAGAAGAGGAGGCTTCTTTCTCTTTTAGCCTTTTTTTAGACTCTGATTGGTCCATTTTTGAATCCCCATCTCCGTCTGGCTCTGGTTTGGCCCCATCCCCTGTGGAAATTGCCCCATCAGGACAGGGCCCAGTTCCCCCTGGAGGCTCCCCCACTTCAGGTACCCCATCCTCGACCACCCCCTCCAAAGAGGGGGAGGAGATGTCATCAAGGACAGAGAACCGGTTAGACAGATCACTCAGAGGGGGGGCAGGTAGGCTTCCGCTTGGGACCTGGTCCGTAGCACGGGGACTAGAGGGCTCCGACCTCTTCTTTCCCCTTTTATTGCCCTTCTTTTTTGGCCGCTCTTCACCCTCCTCATCCACACTTTCAAAGTGGGAGGAATCGGAAAGATCGGCCTTGCTGCCCTCTTCTCCACAGATTCTCCTCGCTTCCTCCTCCAGCACATCTTCCTCCAGGGCCTCAGCAGTTTCAGGACTAACCTCTGGAGCAGGGTCAGAAGCTACCCCTGCCACATGGGAACTCTCCAGTTCCCTGCTCCTTCTGCGATTAGCCTCCCGCCTCAGCTTGGCGGGACTTTTCCTCTTCACTGACCCTGTTGCACCTTCACCCGCACTCGTGCCCTCCCCAGCTGAGGCAACATTACTGCTCTCCCCAGCCAAGGTGACAGTTGCCCGGGCAAAAGCGCTAGGACAACGGCTGAAAGGGTGTCCTAAGACACCACACAGATGACACCGGATCTGCCTACAGGATGCGGCAAGATGACCTACCCCACCGCACAGTGCACAGACCTGCACGGTACAAGCTGCGCTAAAGTGGGTGGGGCTGCCACATCTGTGACAGACCTTGGGCTGCCCCTGGTAGAAAACTTGGATTCTGTCTCTCCCAAGAAAAGCAGCTGATGGGATGTGGGCAACAGTGCTCCCCGAACGCTTCAGTTTGACGGAAAACGTCCAGGCCCCAGACCAGATCCCATGTTCGTCATAGTTCTTTTTTGGCATGTCCGTCACATCCCCATATCGGCTGAGCCAGGTCATGATGTCATAGCAAGATAGTGACTCGTTACGTGTCAATACGGTCACTTTCTTGGCCAGATTCTGATGGGATATCGCCTTTACGGCGAAATCCCGCCAGCCGGGCTCACTCTTCACCACCTCATAGTTCGACCAGAAGAGTTCCAAACCCTCCGGCCGAACGAAGCTGATGTCAAATTCGGAAGTACCGTAGGGGTGGATCAGGGCAAAGATGTCACTTGCCCTGAATTCCATCCGGAGGAGGAGCTCAACCACCTTACCCCGAGGCGGACATGCATCTTCGCCCCTCCACACTAAACGGACCACATTCCTACGGCCACTTTCCTGCCCGGATGTCGGGAGGGACCAGACCACCTCCCCGTTTTGTTCTCGGAAGGCGCCTAAGCCGTGTCTTTCTATCCAAAAAGACAGGTCAACCTCACCCCTCCCCTCTACATGGATTGACCTGTCTCCCCTACGTAGAGCCTCCAAGAGGCGCTGTTGCAAGTGACCCCCAGAGCCAGATGGAGATGGGGATCCCCCTGATCCCCCGGCAGTGACGCTGGCATAGCTTCTGGGAGAAGCAGCCACTACCGGGGGGGCAGTCGAACCAGGACCTGACCCAGATCCCAAACCAGGACCCTTGTTCTTAGCAAAGGTGTCAGTCAAACCTCTCTCTGGCATTCCACTACCACTCCTCACCTGCATTCCACTTGTACCCCTCTCTTGCACTCCACTTGTACCCCTCTCTTGCACTCCACTTGTACCACTCTCTTGCACTCCACTTGTACCCCTCTCTTGCACTCCACTTGCACCCCTCTCTTGCACTCCACTTGCACCCCTCTCTTGCACTCCCCTTGCACCCCTCTCTTGCACTCCCCTTGCACCCCTCTCTTGCACTCCCCTTGCACCCCTCTCTTGCACCCCACTTGCACACCCCTCATCCACACTGCTACTACAACTCCTCCCATGCGCACTACCATAACTCACACTCTGGACATTACCATTTTTCCACACATTTTTGCTCTCACTTTCACTCTTGCCTACACTCTGTATATTACAGGCTGGGCTGGCTGGGTCTATTGCATTATGTATAAGGGTCGCCGGTTTCAGGACTAAGGTTGCATTTCCAGTCTTCTGGGGTGCAGACACAGGCTCCGCCTCTGATATGGATGGTCCCGCCCCCTCACACGAAGTCATGGATTTTGGCAGGAGCTGTCCCTCCGGACGCACTCCTGCCCCGCCTACTGCAGCTGACGTGCAGGGAACCTCCCCCTTTACAGGTGAGTGCCCCGCAGCGCCAGAAACGGTACCAACCGCACATAGGGGACCGCCCCCTGAACCACCAAGGTCTGGTGCCCGGACACTCCCCCCCCTCACAGGGGAGTGCCCTGCAGCGCCAGGACTTGTACCGCTCACTTCAACCCGGGGACCGCCCCCTGAACGGGAGAAACTGCCGCCATTTTCTGGTGCCTGGACACCCTCCCCCCTCACAGGAGGGTGCCCTTTATTTTCTATAGCACCCGCGGACATTTTGGGTGCACTACTGTATCCCCCATGCTGGCCCCGTTCCACTACAGAAACGGGGTCTGGCAGATTGGGGGACCCAGCACCCTGAACTGACTTCTCAGCCAGCCCAGACTGCTGGAGGGGAGAAAACACAAACTTTATCTGCCCTTCAGTTTTTTTCCTCTTCTTGCCCTTTTTTTTATTCCTCCTCTTCTCCTCTGGGCCCAGATCTTCTCCAAAAGAAAAATTTTCCAGACGGGTGGGGGACTCCTGCATTACAATCGCCCGCAGGAGACCCCCATCCGCCAAGCTGCTGCCTTCACCACAGTCACTGCCATCACCGTCCTCATCCTCGCTGGAGGGAGGTAAGGCCACCTGAGCTGCCATTATGTAGTCCTCACTCAGGGTAAGTGGGGGGTCAGGGGCAACATTGGTGGCACCAACAGAACCCATGTCCATATCCCCCCCACTCACATTGCCCTCCTCACCTCCATCACCTTCCTCCATCTCCTCCTCCTCGCTCTGGCAGTCATCATGCAGTTTTTCTGAACCTCTGGAGGCACGCATGTTGGAGAACCTTTCCTTATTGATCAGCTTCTCACCGAGGAATCCAGCTCCAGCCACAATGTCCGACCTCAGCTGCACCAGATCCTCCACCTCTTTCTTTAACGATCTCACCTTTGCAGTGAATGCTGCTCTCTTGGTCTTGGCTGCTGTATCTGCCTGGTAAGACACAAGCTTCAGCTCTTCCCTCAGGCCTCTGAGCTGTTTGCCGAGTTGCTCATATTCTGCCATCTTAGCCTGGATTCTGGATCCGAAGGTAGCCAGGGATTCTCTGGGCCCCTTTACTCCCCATTGCTGGGGTTCAGAGGAACCAGACACCTTAGCCTTTCCTGCACTCCTTTGCCTGGAGACACTTTTGCTGGAAGCTTTGCAGCTTCCAGCAGGGGATGGGGGAGGGGGGGGGATGTTGTGGGTCCTGGCTGAACGCCTCACCCCATCCTGGCTACTGGCCGTCGCATGCTCCCTCACACTCCCAGCCGGCCATAAACGGGGAGTGGATGATGGAATTCTGGGGTCCATAGCAGGAAAAACCTACCCAGGCGCCTGCCACACACCTGGGTAGGGGCGGATGAAAACGCTGCTTCACTGGAAGTCTCTGGAAGTCACAGGAGCTCAGACACACCCAACCTCTCTCCAGAGCTGTACTCACTATTCTGCTGGTGGAGTCACTGTGTACATACATTACATTACTTATCCTGTACTGATCCTGAGTTATATCCTGTATTATACTCCAGAGCTGTACTCACTATTCTGCTGGTGGAGTCACTGTGTACATACATTACATTACTTATCCTGTACTGATCCTGAGTTATATCCTGTATTATAGTTCGGAGCACAGTGACCTCACCTGCAGTATAATACAGGATATAACTCAGGATCAGTACAGGATAAGTAATGTAATGTATGTACACAGTGACCCCACCAGCAGAATAGTGAGTACAGCTCTGGAGTATAATACAGGATATAACTCAGGATCAGTACAGGATAAGTAATGTAATGTATATACACAGTGACCTCACCAGCAGAATAGTGAGTACAGCTTTGGAGTATAATACAGGATATAACTCAGGATCAGTACAGGATAAGTAATGTAATGTATGTACACAGTGACTTCACCAGCAGAATAGTGAGTGCAGCTCTGGAGTATAATACAGGATATAACTCAGGATCAGTACAGGATAAGTAATGTAATGTGTGTACACAGTGACCCCACCAGCAGAATAGTGAGTACAGTTCTGGAGTATAATACAGGATATAACTCAGGATCAGTACAGGATAAGTAATGTATGTACACAGTGACCTCACCAGCAGAATAGTGAGTACAGCTCTGGAGTATAATACAGGATATAACTCAGGATCAGTACAGGATAAGTAATGTAATGTATGTACACAGTGATCTCACCAGCAGAATAGTGAGTACAGCTCTGTAGTATAATACAGAATATAACTCAGGATCAGTACAGGATAAGTAATGTAATGTATGTACACAGTGACCTCACCAGCAGAATAGTGAGTACAGCTCTGCAGTATAATACAGGATATAACTCAGGATCAGTACAGGATAAATAATGTAATGTATGTGCACAGTGACCCCACCAGCAGAATAGTGAGTACAACGTTGAGGTAGAAAACTGGCTGCAACTCAGTATCTCAAGCACAGTGGATGCTGAATACCTAGCATGGAATAAAGGGTTAAAGGGGTACTCCTCTGGAAAACAATTTATTTTAAATCAACTGGTGCCATAAAGTTATACAGATTTGTAAATTAATTATATTTAAAAATCTTAACCCTTCCAGTACATATCAGCTGCTGTATGCTCCAGAGAAAGTTTTTTCTTTTTGAATTTCCTTTCTGTCTGACCACAGTGTTCTCTGCTGACACCTCTGTCCACGTCAGAAACTGTCCAGAAGAGGAGAAAATCCCTATAGCAAACCTCTCCTGCTCTGGACAGTTCCTGACGTGGACAGAGGTGTCAGCAGAGAACACTGTGATCAGACAGAAAAGAAATTCAAAAAGAAAAGAACTTCCTCTGGAGCATACAGCAGCTGATAAGTACTGGAAGGATTCATTTACAAATCTGTTTAACTTCCTGGCACCAGTTGATTTAAAATAAATAGTTTTCCACCGGAGTACCCCATTAATACGGGATATACCTAAATAAATATGACTGAAGAAAAGACCAGATTATCAACAGGTGGTCCATATAACTAAAGTGAATTATTATTTCAATAAATATACTCGTATACAATATAAAGCAATGAAAAGCAACTGTGTTTTTTTATTTTGTTTTTGATGTTTATTATTATGTTGTTGTTAAAGGGGTTATCCAGGAAAAAACTTTTATATATATATATATATATATATATATATATATATATATATATATACCAACTGGCTCCAGAAAGTTAAACAGATTTGTAAATTACTTCTATTAAAAAATCTTAATCCTTTCAGTACTTATGAGCTTCTGAAGTTGAGTTGTTCTTTCCTGTCTAAGTGCTCTCTGACGACACCTGTCTCGGGAACCACCCAGTTTAGAAGAAAATCCCCATAGCGAGCCTCTTCTAAACTGGGCGGTTCCCGAGACAGGTGTCATCAGAGAGCACTTAGACAGAAAAGAACAACTCAACTTCAGAAGCTCATAAGTACTGAAAGGATTAAGATTTTTTTAATAGAAGTAATTTACAAATCTGTTTAACTTTCTGGAGCCAATTGATATATATATATATATATATGTATATATTTTTCCTGGATAACCCCTTTAATATTATTGTATTGTCACTTACTCACCAAATAATGTCCATACTGTAAATTATAATGGACTAGACCAGTGGTCTCCAACCTGTGGACCTCCAGATGTTGCAAAACTACAACTCCCAGCATGCCCGGACAGCCGTTGGCTGTCCGGGCATGCTGGGAGTTGTAGTTTTGCAACATCTGGAGGTCCGCAGGTTGGAGACCACTGTACTAGACCAATCTAAAAGTAATTAAAAAATGCATTAAAAAGAAAAATTATGACCACAGCTTGAAGGATGAATATAAAAAACATGGATATCTGTTCCTGGCATGATGGGCCTGACCCCTGGCTCTCATACCGAAGTCCCTGTTGCTTGGGGCACATAATAAAGCGGGGTTCTTGGTGCTATTTACACTGGGCAGACTGGTCCCTGCAGCCATGTAGGGAGGGGCGATGGACCATAAAACAGCATGGCACCATGTCTATAAGGTGTCTGGGCTTGTAAGCGCTGGCAGACTCCGGCAAGGTCTGCATGTGCGAGCTTTGGCTTTTACAACGCATGTAAATAAGGAACGGATCTTGGGCGCCGCCACAGTTTTCTGAGTGATGTAAATGTTCGCTTTGTTTCCCTGTTTAACCCTATCAATTATGAAGAAAAAATAATGTGTTTTTTTTTTTTGTTAAAGCAGAGCTTTACCTACATTTGGAAATGTTTCTTCTTCTTTAGCAGTGGTCTCCAAACTGTTCCAAAACTACAACTCCCAGCATGTCTGGAGAGCTGCTGGCTATCTAGGCATGTTGGGAGTTGTAGCTGGGGACCACTTTAGAGATTGGTGTGGGTCTGGCTGATCAGATACTTATCACTCATCCTATATATGGTGATGTTATGATCTTAAGATAATACTTTCAATAGAGCTGTCCAGCAAGGTTGGGGTTCAGATGGCACATGGCCCTTAGTCTCCAGTCTGGCCCTAATGGCACCTGGCCACCTGTCTCTACCACAGTCTGTCCCCAATGGCACCTGGCCCCCAATATGCGCCCCAGTCTGGTCTTGATTGCGTCAGGCCCCAGTCTCCACCTCAGTCTGGCCTTAATGGCACCTAGCACCCAGTCTCCAACCTAGTCTGATTCCGATGGCACCTGGCACCCAGTCTCCAACCCAGCCCACGATGGCACCTGGCACACAATCTCCCCCTCAGTCTGGCCTTAATGGCACCTGGCACCCAGTCTCCAACCTAGTCTGATTCCGATGGCACCTGGCACCCAGTCTTCAACCCAGCCCACTATGGCACCTGGCACCCAGTCTTCAACCCAGCCCACTATGGCACCTGGCACCCAGTCTCCAACCCAGCCCACGATGGCACCTGGCACCCAGTCTCCAACCCAGCCCACAATGGCACCTGGCACCCAGTCTCCAACCCAGCCCACAATGGCACCTGGCACCCAGTCTGGACCCAAAGGCAGATGGCTCCCAGTCTCCTACCCGGTCTGGCCCTGATGGCACTTGGTCCCTCAGTCCCTGCCCCAGTCTAGTCTCTGCCTCAGTTTGGCCCCAATGGCATCTAGCCCACATTCTGGCCCCGATAGCCCCTGGCTCCCAGTCTTCACTCCAATCTTGTACTGATGGCACCTGGCCCCCAGTCCCTGCCCCAGTCTGGCCCTAATAGCACCTGGTCACCAGTCTTTGCCCCACTCTGGCCCTAATAGCACCTGGCCCCCAGTCTTTGCTCAGTCTGACCCTAATAGCACCTGGCCCCCCAGTCTCTGCCTCTATGCTTCTTCCTGGTTCTGATGTTGTGCAGACCCTGAAGAACTGCCCTGCAGCCAATCACTGCTGCGACAGGACAGGGGACCAGTTGCCATTGGAACAGTAGCATGAGAGGATCAGGACAGGTATGTCTGGGATGTTTTTCATTTTGGCAGCACCCGAGGGCATTTCTAAAATGAAAAAGTCAGCCCCAGGACAACCTCTTTCCATTTATTGTCATAAGACTGGAAGCCCTCTGGTAGGGAGCACATGGTAGGTGTTCACACTGGTGTGGTGCTCTGTGGCGGCCATTGTTTCTGTGATGCTTTTTCTGGGGGACGGTGCGGCCCAAAGCCAGGGGCTTGATCGGGCAGCAGTGGGGCTGCCTGGCTGCTGGGTCGCTCCCCCTATGGGCATGGTGTCTAGGAGGCAGTGATCGCCACCCGGTACTACGCCAGTGTCAGGTTAGGTACCCACTCTGACTAGGTGGCCTTGACGTGGCGAGTGGGCTTGTACTTTTTGATCAAAATGTATAATAACAACCTGTTTTTTAAATTATGCTGAGAAGCAAATAGATCAAAATACAAATGGTGGGTGTGCGGCTGTGTTTCTCTCTTTGTGTTGTACTATTTAAGGTGGAGTTCCCCTTTAAGTAACTCATCATGCAATATTCATAAAAAATATCTCAGGATTTAGTTAAGTGACTGTAATAATCTTATTATGTGACACTTCCTCCAGCGTCCTAAGTCCATAATCGCCCTAGAAAGGAATAAAAATAAGGAGCAGATTAGGTTTCCTAATGCTGATATTTCCATCTCCGCTCCTCTTAAAGAAACATAGACCCAGAATCCAAAACCCTAAATACAACGTCCTATGGAAGCTGCAATCATGTGAATTACTATTAATTAGCGGATCCCTCCACAGGTAATGACAAGGGCTTGCTGGGACTTGTAGTAGGACTGGACAATTGAATGCAGACCACGCTGACTTGACAGATGACAGGGACTGACTTGATGGTGACTGCAGGACTGGACTTTGAGGTCTCCAACACTCTGGACACACACACTAGACAAGACTGCACTAGACCTCAGCAGAAGAGAGAGAGAAGGTCCACCCAGGGCTTATATGGGGGAGACTAGCAGGGAGCCCATGGGTCACTCTGGGGGTCACTGGTACCTCCTGAGTAACAATCACATGACATATCACATGGTATAACTTAAAGCAACATTACATTTTATAACACTTTACATGGTAAAACATATGTAGAGGGGGAAACAAGTGCAGGGGCCTTTGGGACACTGAAGGACGCTGCCTGACAGGACAGCAGGAGTACGGGGTAACATCTCCCATACTGGGCCACCTCAATAAAAAGCTGCAAATACAGTAAGAGAAAACATCTGTGCAGTGACACCTGCAGTTCATAAGGTTTATTACTACTTTGCGCATATTCTTATTTTTGAGTATCCAAACACAACGATTACTTTTTTTAAACATTTTTTTTAATGCTTACTGTGGTCTCTGAAAGGTAGTCACGGGCATAGAAGGGGGTTAAAATTTTGAACCCGCCCCCCATACTAATATTCCCCTATATAGTGACCATATAACTGTAGATCCCAGCAGTGACTCACAAGTGACGTCTTCTTGGAGTCGTTATCTTTACTACTAATAATGCCCCCCTCAAATGGCCCCCATATAGGTAATGCCCCCCTCACTTTGCCCCCATATAAGTAATGCCCCCTCACTTTGCCCCCATATAAGTAATGCCCCGTCACATGGCTCCCATACATAATAATGCCCCCCACACATGACCCCCATATATAGTAATGTCCCCATATAAGTAATGCCCCCCTAACATGGCACCCATATATGGGGGCATTGTGAAGGGTCATTGCTATATATATATATATATATATGGGGGCCAATGATAGGGGGCATTATTATATATGGGGGCCATGTGAGGGAGCATTATTATGTATGGGGGCCATGTGAGGGGGCATTACTATATATGGGGGCAATGTGAGGGGGTCATTACTTATATGGAGCAATGTGAGAGGGCATAATTATATATGGGGGCCATGTGAGGGGGCATAATTATATATGGGGGCCATGTGAGAGGGCATAATTATATATGGGGGCCATGTGAGAGGGCATAATTATATATTGGGGCCATGTGAGGGGGCATTATTATGTGTGGGGCCATGTGAGGGGACATTATAATCTATGGGGGTAATGTAAGCAGGCATTATTATATATGGGGTCAATGTGAGGGGGCATTACTATATATGGGGGCAATGTACGCGGGCATTATATTATATGGGGCAATGTACGGGGGCATTATATTATATGGGGCAATGTACGGGGGCATTATATTATATGCGGCAATGTATGGGGCATTATATTATATGGGGCAATGTATGGGGCATTATATTATATGGGGCAATGTACAGGGGCATTATATTATATGGGGCAATGTATGGGGCATTATATTATATGGGGCAATGTACGTGGGCATTATATTATATGGGGCAATGTATGGGGCATTATATTATATGGGGCAATGTATGGGGCATTATATTATATGGGGCAATGTACAGGGGCATTATATTATATGGGGCAATGTATGGGGCATTATATTATATGGGGCAATGTACAGGGGCATTATATTATATGGGGCAATGTACAGGGGCATTATATTATATGGGGCAATGTATGGGGCATTATATTATATGGGGCAATGTACAGGGGCATTATATTATATGGGGCAATGTATGGGGCATTATATTATATGGGGCAATGTACAGTGGCATTATATTATATGGGGCAATGTACGGGGGCATTATATTATATGGGGCAATGTACAGGGGCATTATATTATATGGGGCAATGTACGGGGGCATTATATTACATGGGGCAATGTACGGGGGCATTATATTATATGGGGCAATGTATGTGGCATTATATTATATGGGGCAATGTACAGGGGCATTATATTATATGGGGCAATGTATGGGGCATTATATTATATGGGGCAATGTACAGGGGCATTATATTATATGGGGCAATGTACGGGGCATTATATTATATGGGGCAATGTATGGGGCATTATATTATATGGGGCAATGTACAGGGGCATTATATTATATGGGGCAATGTACGGGGCATTATATTATATGGGGCAATGTATGGGGCATTATATTATATGGGGCAATGTACAGGGGCATTATATTATATGGGGCAATGTATGGGGCATTATATTATATGGGGCAATGTATGGGGCATTATATTATATGGGGCAATGTATGGGGCATTATATTATATGGGGCAATGTACGGGGCATTATATTATATGGGGCAATGTATGGGGCATTATATTATATGGGGCAATGTACAGGGGCATTATATTATATGGGGCAATGTAAGGGGCATTATATTATATGGGGCAATGTATGGGGCATTATATTATATGGGGCAATGTATGGGGCATTATATTATATGGGGCAATGTACAGGGGCCTTATATTATATGGGGGCAATGTGAGGGGGCATTATATTATATGGGGCAATGTGAGGGGGCATTATAATGTACGGGGGGTATTATAATGTATGAGGACAATGTTGGGGCCTAATACTATACAGGGCACAGAAGGGACTACTATATAGGGCAGTGTAATACATATAGGGGGTTTGTATAGAGGTGAGGATTTTGCTGTAGCGAGAATCCTAAAATGTTTGTCTGGCAGATTCGGTGAAGATGAGTTGTGATCGGGAGACGTCTTCATGATGACCCAGGACAGATGGAGAAGAAAGAGAAAAGTGAGTCCGATCAGAGAAGACGCCCCTCTGAGTATGTAACTATAATGACTTATATGGTCTACAGCCCCTGTGTACAGCTCAAATCTACTCCTATAGGGGTTATTGATCTTTTGTATAGTGGTTTTTATTCAACAACAATATAGCAGTGTTAGTCAGTGGTAGTGGTCATGGTGTGGTGGAATTATATGTCCCTTGTATTGTGGTGTTATTAGTGATACTGGTCTGCGTATAGTGGCTTTTACTTCCTTACAGAATGGTGGTATTGTTTAGTCCCTGCAGAATTAAAATGAAGTGGAGATATTATTTTATGTTTCTAAGCCCGATACTAAGATAAAATCTAGCGTGTGCCGCGGGGAGGGGGGGGGGAGGGGGGGCCAGACTACAAGCTGTGCAAGGGGCCCCAGCCCTGCCATCCATGATTCCATGGGTACAATCTACATAAATTGACTTATGTAACCCATTTGCCTATCTTTTACAAATTTTTGGGTCACGTGATGATTTCTTCTCTATTCAGGTCTAAAGCTAAATTCAGAATTTAGTTGATTTCCTATAACAAAAGAGGGGTGCATTTTGGGACTGTTAGCGGTAAGATCTTAAAGGGGTACTCCACTGCCCCAGCATTCAGAACATTTAGTTCCAAGCGCTGGGTCCAGGCTGTGGGGTTCGTTACGTCATGGCCATGCCCCTCGTGACATCATGCTATGCCCCCTCAATGCAAGTCTATGTCATGCCACACCCCTCCCAAAGACTGGCATTGAATGGGTGTGGCATGACGTAACAAGGGGCGTGTTCATGACGTAACAACCCCCTCAGCCTGACCCAGCGTTCGGAACTAAATGTTCTGAACATTGGGGAAGTGGAGTACCCCTTTAAGATAACATGGCCCACAAATGGGAGGACAAAACCGGTATCAGTTTTTAGGGAATCTAGCAGACGTTTGAATGCAGCTGTGGCTGTAGGTGGAGCAGTAATAAAATAACTAAAAATGCACAAAGTTCCTCAACTTTTTATGTTGTTTTTAACCTGTAATTGTAAATCAAACCGGTGGCTCCTCGGTGAGTCCACAAATGGTAAAGGTCTGGCTATAGGGCACATCTCCATGTGTATGATAGCAGAAAACAAAGGTAACGCGAGCGCCAATAAATCTCGTCATCCCAAGATCTCCTATCAGTGGAAACACAAGGATGCCTCCGACTTATCTGAACTTAAAAGCTTTTCTGGAAGACGGTCAAAAAACTGCTGACAAGGCAAAGACTAAACATTACAGAATGAGGTAAGGGAGCTCTACATGTGGTGTCCTTTTATTCCCGCCATGCTGGGATGGAGCTGACATTTTCAGAGCATTGAGGAACTTACGTAACCCCTTCTTCTTATTCTTCTTCTTTAAGCAGAAGCCAAAATAAGTGCAAAACTGCTATAAAGCTACAAATGGGAAAATGGTGCAACAGCATGGCCGACATATGATATACCAAAAATAGCGCCATTTTAGATAAGATATTGCACTAGGGTTCTATTAGAAGTTTCATACCCCTCAAGCCCATTTGAAGAACATGTAGAATTCTCGCCCTAATCCATCCAGAAATACCAAAAAAAACTCCCAGAAATACCCTCTTTAGGGGGCATTTGCATAGTCCTCGCCCACCAGGCTCTGCTTTGTGGGACAAAGTTTTTGTGGAAGGTTATCGTGGTCATTCCAGGTCACTATAGGGGTCTGGGACTACGTTTTGTAAAGGGTAATTTGGTCATACAGTCCCCCTGACACAACATAACATAAATAGCCAACTATGTTATACATGGACATGTAGGGTCCACCAAGAGGAAAGCCAATCTGTCCATAGACCTTCTTTATGATGTCCACATGTCCTAACAAGGCTGAAGTACAGGCTATGTCGTGATGAGATCCGAGAAAGCTGGGTGATCACTCTTGTTCTACCGGTATCAGCGGCCATGTTGGTTGTCTCTTAGTTTTTCTAGTAAGAGATAAAATAAGAAATTTGTATATGGAACAGTTAGAAGGAAAGCAAGATATATTTAGCCTCCAAATTACAAAACAAAAAATCACAATACTAATGTTAAACATGGTTACCAGCTATTTACCCTTTCACCACCCAAAATCTAAAACCTTGTTGTATTACGAAAGTAAAATGATCAGATTTCATAAATGTAAGTAAAATTGCAGAAAAAAGTATATTAAATTACAGGGCGTGCAGCGAGTCCGGGGCAGACAGGGTACATTGGTTCACCTTTCACTAGAAACTAGGCCTTTTCGTACCTCTGGGCCAAAGACTCCGGTGGTTGCCATGGTGATTTACATTTCCTCCCGGTGAAGACGCCTACAATACAAGTAGCCTTCCCAGGGGTATCATGCAACACGGCCTGCAGAAAACTTTCACAGACGGGCCTCACCTCCATTGAGATTATGCTACTTTTCTGATCACATAATCTCTTCCTGTCTTACCCATAGAGACAAAAAAAAAAAAGAAAGTGAAATTCCTGTGTAAAGTGAATTGTAAGGTAAAAAATTACTACGAACATAATAATTATGATGTTAGTAAAAAAAACAAATGTAATTATTACCATTAATAAAAAAATGTATCAAAATACTGTAAATGTAATTATTATTTACAAATTTTTCATTTTTATAATTTTTTTCATACATACGCAATATTTTTGATTATTTTTAATGTAGTCTTTTTATGTTTATCGTTTGCATTACATTCAGTTATTTAACAATAATATTTAAAATGATATTAATATAGTCTATTATAAGTACATTTCATTTTTATACATTAAATGTAATCATTTTAATTTATTGTTTTTTAATTTATTAATTTTATATATTTTAAAATCTATTCTTTTATCGGTATTTATTTACCTTTTGGTATTTTTATACTTTTTTTTTTTTTTATATATACTTTTCACTGTATACATTTTTTAGATATATTATTATTATCATTATTAATAATAATTATAACTATTATTCTAATATTGTTATTGATTTATTATTATTATCATTATTATTATTATATTTAGAGATGAGCAAACTTACAGTAAATTCGATTTGTCACGAACTTCCCGGCTCGTCAGTTGATGACTTTTCCTGCATAAATTAGTTCAGCTTTCCGGTGCTCCGGTGGGCAGGAAAAGGTGGATACAGTCCTAGGAGACTCTTTCCTAGGAATGTATCCACCTTTTCCAGCCCACCGGAGCACCAGAAAGCTGAACTAATTTACGCAGGATAAGTCATCAACTGCCGAACCGAGAAGTTCGTGACGAATCGAATTTACTGTAAGTTTGCTCATCTCTAAATATATTAATAATAATATATAATTATTATATAATTATAATAAATTATTTATTTTTTTAGATAACAGTTTTCCAGTTTATACATTCTTACATAGATAAAATAGAGCTTTTTGATTTTAATAGAGTTTTTTTGAAAACTATTTATCATTGTTTCAAGGTGGTACTCATTTTTATTGAGGAGATCTGGGGGGTGAATGTAGACTAGTTTTCATACAATGCTTCATGGGAAAGCAGTATGCAAATTAGCTCTCCAGAAGTCAGAAAACTGTCCCCAAAAGGAATCATAACCTATCACCCAGAGAAATCATAGGTCCGGGGGGACCATCAAGGGGAAGCGGAGGTGGAGGCGGAGCAATCAGTTCTTGCCCTTTGATATACCCTAGACACAGCTCAAAGGGTATTGGTTCACTTTTAACAGACTCAGAGGTGTATGGAGAGTTTTTTCAGGCAATGCTTCATGGGAAAAAGTATGCAAATTAGCTATCTTTCAAATTAGCTCTCCAGGACTGTTGGTGGCCCTGGAGGACTAGGGTGGGGCCCTCTGATCTAAGGAATATCTCTAACCAACCAACACCCTGTTCTGTATTGAAAAGAGGTTAAAAAAAACGCAAAACAGCCGTCTACAGAAGGATAATTCTTCCTTTCGGAGGAGACTCTGATTTATTCAGTATGAGTTAAGTTTTCTTCATGCTGGAGGAGAAAACCTGTGCAGACATTTATGATATTGGAAAATAAATATTATTTTAACATTCTAAATATTTTTACTATAATCTTTTCTATTGTAACCATAATGTATTTTTATATAAACTACTAAATTAAGAAAAATATATTTAAAAATACATACAGCACGGCAATAGATTTTGTATCATTAAGCCATTGAGCGAAGAGTTACGGTTACATATAAGCTGAATGGTGTCATATGTTTGGGAGAATATTTTGGAATTTTGGGTAAAACACACACAAAAAATGGAGTATTCACACACCTTCATCGTGCCAGAGTTATAACAGCCCGATCCACCAAGTATGATTCAGAGGTAGTTTAGCGACGGTCGGCCCTGCCAAGTTTGTATGATGTGACCGCCAAGAAACTAATAACCAGCCGAGACTGGGTTTAACCCATTTTTCGCTTGATTAAATTTTTGATATTTTTTTTTACAATCCTGTTGGAATTATACACAGAAGCTTTTTAAATGGTTTATAGCTTAGTCTTTTGGTTTATTGTATTAATTTAGCATTCAAGATTATATTATAATTGCTGCCAGCAGCCAATCAGATTCAAGCTGTGAGCCCATTCTGTGCGTAGGCCCAAAGTCTAGGCCAAACTACATGAAAGGCTTAGACTTGGTTCTTCCCAAAATATAGGGGACTTATGTTTCTCCTTTGTGCCATTCATTAGGAATACATCACGGACAACCAAATATTCTATTAAAATTGTGGGACCTACTTCATGTCGAAATTGTGGTCTAGCTGTGATGCTTACGTGATCAGCCCTTAACCCCTTAAAGACCACGGGTTTTTCCGTTTTTACACTTTCTTTTTTTCCTCATCACCTTCTAAAAATCATAACACTTTCAATTTTGCAGCTACAGACTCATATGAGGGCTTATTTTTTGCGCCACCAATTGTACTTTTTAACCCCTTAAGGACTCAGGGTTTTTCCGTTTTTGCACTTTCGTTTTTTCCTCCTTACCTTTTAAAAATCATAACCCTTTCAATTTTCCACCTAAAAATCCATATTATGGCTTATTTTTTGCATCGCCAATTCTACTTTGCAGTGACATTAGTCATTTTACCCAAAAATGCAAGGCAAAACGGAAAAAAAATCATTGTGCGACAAAATCGGAAAAAAAACGCCATTTTGTAACTTTTGGGGGCTTCCGTTTCTACGCAGTGCATATTTCGGTAAAAATTACACCTTATCATTATTCTGTAGGTCCATATGGTTAAAATGATACCCTACTTATATAGGTTTGATTTTGTCGCACTTCTGGAAAAAATCATAACTACATGCAGGAAAATTTATACATTTAAAAATGTCATCTTCTGACCCCTATAACTTTTTTATTTTTCCACGTACAGGGCGGTATGAGGACTCATTTTTTGCGCCGTGATCTGAAGTTTTTATTGGTTTGATTTTTGTTTTGATCGGACTTTTTGATCACTTTTTATTCATTTTTTAATGTTATAAAAAGTGACCAAAATACACTTTTTTGGACTTTGGAATTTTTTTGCGCGTACGCCATTGACCGTACGGCTTAATTAATGATATATTTTTATAGTTTGGACATTTACGCACGCGGTGATACCACATATGTTTATTTTTTTTTTTTACACTGTTTTATTTTTTTTATGGGAAAAGGGGGGGTGATTAAAACTTTTATTAGGGAAGGGGTTAAATGACCTTTATTAACACTTTTTTTTTTACATTTTTTTTGCAGTGTTATAGGTCCCATAGGTCCCATAACACTGCACACACTGATCTCTTATACTGATCATTGTTATCCCATAGGGACCTATAACACTGCACACACTGATCTCATTACCTGTGATCAGCATTATCGGCGCTTGACTGCTCCTGCCTGGATCTCAGGCACGGAGCAGTCATTCGCCGATCGGACTCCGGGGAGGCAGGTAAGGGCCCTCCCGGTGTCCGGTCAGCTGTTCGGGACGCCGCGATTTCACCGCGGCGGTCCCGAACAGCCCGACTGAGCAGCCGGGTCACTTTCACTTTCGCTTTAGAAGCGGCGGTCAGCTTTGACCGCCGCTTCTAAAGGGTTAATACCGCACATCGCCACGATCGGCGATGTGTGGTATTAGCCGCGGGTCCCGGCCGTTGATTAGCGCCGGGACCGACCCGATATGATGCGGGATCACGGCGCGATCCCGCTTCATATCGCGGGAGCAGGCGCAGGACATAAACATATGTCCTGCGTCGTTAAGGGGTTAATGACATCAATCATTTCACCAAATAATTTATGACAAAACCAGAAAATAAAATATTTGTGGGGCAAAATTGGGGGAAAAAACTAAATTTTGTAACTTTTGGGGTCTTCCGATTCTACGCAGTGCACTTTTGGGTAAAAATGTAGGTCCATACGGTTACAATGATACCCAATTTATATGGGTTTTTCTTTATTTTACTAGTTAAAAATAATAACTACATACACCAAAATTAGTATGTTTAAAATTGTCCTCCTCTGACCCCTATTACTATTTATTTTTCCGTATACGGGGTGGTATGAGGGCTAATTTTTGGCGCCGTGATCTGAAGTTTTTAACGGTATCATGACTGTTTTGATCAGACTTTTTGCCTCTCTGGGCCACGTCACCCCACCCCACATACACAGGGCTACAGCACCAATGGCTACCGCAAAGCCCCACAATAAAGTTATAAAACGTTCCTAACCACAGGATAAGGGATAACTAGCTAATCAATGGAGGTCAGACCCGTGGGTCCCCTACTGATCAGGGGAACAGAGGTCAATTGTCCCCAGGGAGAATGGAGCACCGGTTTGCATACTCAGCCACAACTCCATTTATTCTCTATGGGGCTTCTAAACATTGCCAAGAGTTGAACTCAACAACATGTGGAACCCCTACAGACAGAGAATGTAGCGGGGGTCAAGCATGTTACATTCACCTGAAGGACAGTTGACCTCGTTCTTGAGATCAGTAGGGGTCCCAGAAGTTAGACCCCCACCGATCAGCTTCTATCCTGGGGGTAGAAGATAACTTTTAATCTTGAGATAACATCTTGTCTCATGAGGTCTTGGCATGTTTAACCTCTTGTAATAGAGAAGAGAGGCATGGGTTGGCTTCATATTCCCTTGTCTGCCGGTAGAAAGGGGCATGGACTCTATAGAGGTGTCCACTCGAAAGGGTGTTCTCCTCTCCATGGGTCTTAAAGGGGTACTCCACCGGCCACGCCCCCTCAATGCAAGTCTATGGGAGGGGGCGTGACGGCCGTCACGCCCCCTCCCATAGACTTGCATTGAGGGGGGCATGGCCGTGATGTCACGAGGGGCATGGCCGACCCCGCAGCGCAAAAAACAGCGTTCGGAACATTTACTTCGACAGTGGAATACCCCTTTAAAACTCAACAAGGGATATTGCAATACATATGTGGGGTCTAAGGGAAGCAACTGCGCCTTTCAATCCCCAAAAATCCCAAAATAATGTGCAAAAATTCTACATCCCCGGCCCATGTCGTGTTTGGTGCTGTACTTGTTTCTGAGAAGAAGTCCCACATTTCAATAAGAATGTTTGCTTTTCCAGTGTTTGCTGTCACTTAAAAGGAAGGAAGATTTGGCAGAAGAGTAAGAACAAATGTTAAGGTTATTTTCAACCGTAGTAGGAAGTAGAAGACGTCGATGATGTCATCGCTGCTCCCTTAACCCCCTGGCTGCCGGACCTGGCCACACAATAACTTTATTTATTTTATTTTTTTTATTTTGTTCCGGAAAATTTAGGGGGGGGGGGGGGATATCCCATATTGGATGAAATGAGACTTATCTGAGATATAATCCAATAAAATCCATTTAGATCTAGTGACACAGCACGTCCTGTTTGTTCTTTCTATTTGGGACATTTCTATAATAGAAGGTCTATTGTCTATAATACACCTGCAGTGTCGGGGGGTTGCGTTTTACTTCCCCATAAATATAAAAAATCCTCTTATTTGAGAGAAATCACCCGACACAGAAACTGGGATTTTTTTTTTTTTTTTAAAGAATTTACAATTATGGAAGTTATTGTTTAGTGCAATGAGGAAAGAAAATCTAAGGACATAAATTTTCAGGTAAAAAAGGAAGAAAACAATAATATGGGGACATTTTAATATCCTCCTTGTGACCACAGGACTCCATTAGTAAAGATATTAAAGTGAGCATTTGATGTTGCCTTGAATTAAAGGGGTAGAACACAATTAGAAAAACACAGCTTTTTTTTTTAAACAGCGCCACCCCTGTCCGCAGGTTTTGTATGGTATTGCACCTCGGCTCTTGTCACTGAGGTAGCTTGCAATATCATGCTCACCCTATAGACAGATGTGGTGTTATTTTTTAAAGAAAATTCCTTAACTTTATTGTCTCCAACACTCCAATGGTAACATGTTTTTTTTTTTGTACAGAATTTTTAATTGGTAAAAGTGCACTTGATTTTTTATAGAATGTTTTAAGTATGTATCCTGTCGTTTCAGGTGACTTTTCAAGATAAGCTGCCCTGTGTGTGCACATGAAGAGCAGCACAATGGTCAATATTTAACTTGCATATGTTATTTTTCAGCAGATTTCTGCTCTGCAGGCTTCATCTATAATTTGCAGTTCTCCTAGAGCTGGTGGGCGAGCTGAGCTCTCTCCTCCCTTTCTATAGACTTGTATTGCTTGTCTGGAGCTCTCTCCTCCCTCTCCATAGACTTGTATTGCTTGCCTGGAGCTCTCTCATCCCTCTCCATAGATTTGTATTGCTTGTCTGGAGCTCTCTCCTCCCTCTCCATAGACTTGTATTGCTTGTCTGGAGCTCTCTCCTCCCTCTCCATAGACTTGTGTTGCTTGTCTGGACCTCTCTCCTCCCTCTCCATAGACTTGTATTGATTGTCTGGAGCTCTCTCCTCCCTCTCCATTGACTTGTATTGCTTGTCTGGAGCTCTCTCCTCCCTTTCCATAGACTTGTGTTGCTTGTCTGGACCTCTCTCCTCCCTCTCCATTGACTTGTATTGCTTGTCTGGAGTGCTCTCCTCCCTCTCCATAGACTTGTATTGCTTGTCTGGAACACTCTCCTCTTTCTCCATAGACTTGTATTGCTTGTCTGGAGCTCTCTCCTCCCTCTCCATAGACTTGTATTGCTTTTCTGGAGCTGTCTCCTCCCTCTCCATAGACTGGTATTGCTTGTCTGGAGCTCTCTCCTCCCTCTCCATAGACTTTTATTGCTTGTCTGGAGCTTTCTCCTCCCTCTCCATAGACTTGTATTGCTCTCTCCTCCCTCTCCATAGACTTGTGTTGCTTGTCTGGACCTCTCTCCTCCCTCTCCATAGACTTGTATTGATTGTCTGGAGCTCTCTCCTCCCTCTCCATTGACTTGTATTGCTTGTCTGGAGCTCTCTCCTCCCTTTCCATAGACTTGTGTTGCTTGTCTGGACCTCTCTCCTCCCTCTCCATTGACTTGTATTGCTTGTCTGGAGCGCTCTCCTCCCTCTCCATAGACTTGTATTGCTTGTCTGGAACACTCTCCTCTTTCTCCATAGACTTGTATTGCTTGTCTGGAGCTCTCTCCTCCCTCTCCATAGACTTGTATTGCTTGTCTGGAGCTGTCTCCTCCCTCTCCATAGACTGGTATTGCTTGTCTGGAGCTCTCTCCTCCCTCTCCATAGACTTTTATTGCTTGTCTGGAGCTTTCTCCTCCCTCTCCATAGACTTGTATTGCTTGCCTGGAGCTCTCTCCTCCCTCCTCATTGACTTGTATTGCTTGTCTGGAGCTCTCCTCACCCTCCATAGACTTGTATTGCTTATCTGGAGCTCTCTCATTCCTCTCCATAGACTTCTATTGCTTGTTTGGAGCTCTCTCCTCCCTCTCCATTGACTTGTATTGCTTGTCTGGAGCTCTCTCCTCCCTCTCCATAGACTTGTATTGCTTGTCTGGAGCTCTCTCCTCCCTCCTCATTGACTTATATTGCTTGTCTGGAGCTCTCCCCTCCCTCTCCATAGACTTGCATTGCTTGTCTGGAGCACTCTCCTCTTTCTCCATTGACTTGTATTGCTTGTCTGGAGCTCTCTCCTCCCTCTCCATAGACTTGTGTTGCTTGTCTGGAGCTCTCTCCTCCCTCTCCATAGACTTGTATTGCTTGTCTTGAGCTCTCTCCTCCCTCTCCATAGACTTGTGTTGCTTGTCTGGAGCTCTCTCCTCCCTCTCCATAGACTTGTGTTGCTTGTCTGGAGCTCTCTCCTCCCTCTCCATAGACTTGTGTTGCTTGTCTGGAGCTGTCTCCTCCCACTCTATAGACTTGTATTGCTTGTCTGGAGCTCTCTCCTCCCTCTCCATTGACTTGTATTGCTTGTCTGGAGCTCTCTCCTCCCTCTCCATAGACTTGTATTGCTTGTCTGGAGCTCTCTCCTCCCTCTCCATAGACTTGTATTGCTTGTCTTGAGCTTTCTCCTCCCTCTCCATAGACTTGTGTTGCTTGTCTGGAGCTCTCTCCTCCCTCTCCATAGACTTGTATTGCTTGTCTTGAGCTCTCTCCTCCCTCTCCATAGACTTGTGTTGCTTGTCTGGAGCTGTCTCCTCCCACTCTATAGACTTGTATTGCTTGTCTGGAGCTCTCTCCTCCCTCTCCATTGACTTGTATTGCTTGTCTGGAGCTCTCTCCTCCCTCTCCATAGACTTGTATTGCTTGTCTGGAGCTCTCTCCTCCCTCTCCATAGACTTGTATTGCTTGTCTTGAGCTTTCTCCTCCCTCTCCATAGACTTGTGTTGCTTGTCTGGAGCTCTCTCCTCCCTCTCCATAGACTTGTATTGCTTGTCTTGAGCTCTCTCCTCCCTCTCCATAGACTTGTGTTGCTTGTCTGGAGCTCTCTCCTCCCTCTCCATAGACTTGTGTTGCTTGTCTGGAGCTCTCTCCTCCCTCTCCATAGACTTGTGTTGCTTGTCTTGAGCTCTCTCCTCCCTCTCCATAGACTTGTATTGCTTGTCTGGAGCTCTCTCCTCCCTCTCCATAGACTTGTATTGCTTGTCTTGCAGGCAAAGGACAAAGCTAAACTGACTTTCAGAGTAGAAGATTTAAGCAGCAAGAAAAGATGGGGAGATGTTTGATTTCAGGAAAAAGAAAAATTATTGTCTAATAAGAAATAAATAAATAAAAATGTTTCTTATAATTACTTGTATTTTTGATCCATGCAAAATTGTTTAAATGACAGTGAATATTTACCCTTAAAAGTTAGTTAACTTTCCAAAAAATGTACCTTATTTTTTTTTTTTTCGCTTCTTTTTCGAGTTCACATTTCTTCATTCACATCCTGAGTTTTATTCAAAATTCTGCTGGTCGTCCTTGGAAACAGACAACATTTCGTTTTCACTCTGTAGTCAGACAGCTTAGCTCTAATCATTAGAGAAAAGTTAGCCCTACCTGCCAATTTAGACAGGATCAGCCGACCCTCTAATCTGTATGGAGGCCAATAATGTTGAGCGCGAATATTGGAAATACAAATTTTAACCGCGAATATTGGCACTTCGCGATCTTGCGAATATTTAGAATATAGTGATATGTATATTTGTAATGACGAATATTAATGTTTTTTTTATGCAAATATTTATGCAAATATTATGCAAATATTGATGCAAATATTGGCACTTTGCAATTTCACGAATATTTGGAATATAGTGATACATATTTGTATTGACAAATATTATTATTATTTTTTTTTATGTGAATATTTATGCAAATATTTATGTGAATATTTATGCAAATATCGGCACTTCCAGACTGGACACTGATCCCTCCCATTCGTTTATGCGAAACGAATTTTCGCATAAAAAAGAAAAAAAGAAAACGAACATAGCGCATATGGGAATTTCGCCAACACAGGACAAATATTCATCCATATATTCGTGACATATCGCGAATTCCAATATGGCCCCTGACGCTCATCACTAGAGGCCAAATGACACTCCCCCCAACAAATGATGTCAGGGAAATACAAGTATTCACATGTATGGCTTCATGAACCATACCATGAAAAAGGTGGGGTCTTTGGGGGAATACGGGGATGGTGAAATGAGGGTGGGGGTTAAAGGGGTACTCCACTGGCCAGCGTTCGGAAGTAAATGTTGCTAACACTGTTTTCACGCTGTGGGGGTCGGCCATGCCCCTCGTGACATCACGGCTACGCCCCCTCAATGCAAGTCTATGGGAGGGGGCGTGACTCCGTCACGCCCCCTCCCATAGACTTGCATTGAGGGGGCGTTGTCGTGACTTCAAGAGGGGCGTGGCTGACCCCCGCATCGTGAAAACAGTGGAAGCAACATTTACTTCCGAACGCTGGCCAGTGGAGTATCCCTTTGAAGGCCATGTGATTTAAAATTCAGAATTTGGTAAATATGTATGTGAGCCGTTTTCTGTTTTTCGTACATGACCTAAGAACAGCTGGTTTATATCCTGATAAACTCCGGCAATGAACAGAGACACAAAGCAGTGAATGAGCGCGGCCGCCAGCTCTCACCGACACCACGGAGTCAATCTCCATACAGATAATATGGGGGGGTCAGGGGCTGCTCATTTGCACACCCTGAATGACGGCTCATCGGGCAGGATGTCGTGATGTCACTCGGCCCACTCACATGACCCGCTCTCTTGTTAGGAAGTGTCACACAGCAGCCCCGCCATTCATCCTTATTACATCACTGAAGAAAGACACGGCCACTCTTCTCCCTCCATGACCTTCCGTTGCTATGCAGGTGTGGACTATAAAGGGTCCTGCAGGATTCCCACACATCACAAAGCCAATGTCCTCAGCTGATGGGGAAGTCAATGCTAATGTATATGTATATGGTGCATAGTGGGGTGCAGGTGCAGGATCCGGGGGGAGGGGGGTGATCACGGATTATCTGAAATGTAGAGTCATAGAAGGAAACAAGCTGTACAGCAATAGAGGTTTACTGTCCTGTACCCCAAGTGTCATCATCCTGTACCCCAAGTGTTATCATCCTGTGCCCCAAGTATTATCATTCTGTACCCCAATTGTTATTATCCTGTACCCCAAGTGTTATTATCCTGTACCCCAAATGTTATCATCCTGTACCCCAAGCGTCATTATCCTGTACCCCAAGTGTTATTATCCTGTACCCCAAGTGTTATCATCCTGTACCCCAAGTGTCAGTGTCCTGTACCCCAAGTGTTATCCTCCTGTACCCCAAGTGTTATTATCCTGTACCCCAAGTATTATCATCCTGTACCCCAAGTGTCATCATCCTGTAACCCAAGTGTTATTATCCTGTACCCCAAGTATTATCATCCTGTACCCCAATTGTTATTATCCTGTACCCCAAGTGTTATCATCCTGTGCCCCAAGTATTATCATTCTGTACCCCAATTGTTATTATCCTGTACCCCAAGTGTTATTATCCTGTACCCCAAGTGTTATCATCCTGTACCCCAAGCGTCATTATCCTGTACCCCAAGTGTTATTATCCTGTACCCCAAGTGTTATCATCCTGTACCCCAAGTGTCAGTGTCCTGTACCCCAAGTGTTATCCTCCTGTACCCCAAGTGTTATTATCCTGTACCCCAAGTGTTATTATCCTGTACCCCAAGTGTCATCATCCTGTACCCCAAGTGTCATCATCCTGTACCCCAAGTGTTATTATCCTGTACCCCAAGTGTTATTATCCTGTACCCCAAGTGTCATCATCCTGTACCCCAAGTGTTATTATCCAGTACCCCAAGTATTATCATCCTGTACCCCAATTGTTATTATCCTGTACCCCAAGTGTTATTATCCTGTACCCCAAGTGTTATCATCCTGTACCCCAAGCGTCATTATCCTGTACCCCGTGTTATTACCATGTACCCCAAGTGTTATCATCCTGTACCCCAAGTGTCAGTGTCCTGTACCCCAAGTGTTATCCTCCTGTACCCCAAGTGTTATTATCCTGTACCCCAAGTATTATCATCCTGTACCCCAAGTGTCATCATCCTGTACCCCAAGTGTTATTATCCTGTACCCCAAGTGTTATTATCCTGTACCCCAAGTGTTATCATCCTGTACCCCAAGTGTTATCATCATGTACCCCAATTGCTATTATCCTGTACCCCAAGTATAATCATCCTGTACCACAATTGTTATTATCCTGTACCCCAAGTGTTATCATCCTGTACCCCAAGTGTTATCATCCTGTACCCCAAGTGTCATTATCCTGTACCCCAAGTGTTATCATTCTGTACCCCAAGTGTCATTATCCTGTACCCCAAGTGTTATCATCCTGTACCCCAAGTGTTAGTATCCTGTACCCCAAGTGTTATTGTCCTGTACCCCAAGTGTTATTATCCTGTACCCCAAGTGTTATTATCCTGTACCCCAAGTATTATTATCCAGTATCCCAAGTGTTATTATCCTGTACCCCAATTGTTATTATCCTGTACCCCAAATGTTATTATCCTGTACCCCAAGTGTTATTATCCTGTACCCCAAGTGTTATCATCCTGTACCCCAAGTGTTATCATCATGTACCCCAATTGCTATTATCCTGTACCCCAAGTATAATCATCCTGTACCACAATTGTTATTATCCTGTACCCCAAGTGTTATCATCCTGTACCCCAAGTGTTATCATCCTGTACCCCAAGTGTCATTATCCTGTACCCCAAGTGTTATCATTCTGTACCCCAAGTGTCATTATCCTGTACCCCAAGTGTTATCATCCTGTACCCCAAGTGTTAGTATCCTGTACCCCAAGTGTTATTGTCCTGTACCCCAAGTGTTATTATCCTGTACCCCAAGTGTTATTATCCTGTACCCCAAGTATTATTATCCAGTATCCCAAGTGTTATTATCCTGTACCCCAATTGTTATTATCCTGTACCCCAAATGTTATTATCCTGTACCCCAAGTGTCATTATGCTGTACCCCAAGTGTTATTATCCTGTACCCCAAGTGTCATCATCCTGTACCTCAAATGTCATTATCCTGTACCCCAAGTGTCATTATCCTGTACCCCAAGTGTAATCATCCTGTACCCCAAGTGTTATTATCCTGTACCCCAAGTGTTATTATCCTGTATCCCAAGTGTTATTATCCTGTACCCCAAGTGTTATCATCCTGTACCCCAAGTGTTATTATCCTGTACCCCAAGTGTTATTATCCTGTACCCCAAGTGTTATCATCCTGTACCCCAAGTGTTATTTTCCTGTACCCCAAGTGTTATTATCCTGTACCCCAAGTGTTATTATCCTGTACCCCAAGTGTTATTATTCTGTACCCCAAGTGTTATCATCCTGTACCCCAAGTGTTATTATCCTGTACCCCAAGTGTTATTATCCTGTACCTCAAGTGTTATTATCCTGTACCCCAAGTGTTATTATCCTGTACCCCAAGTGTCATCATCCTGTACCCCAAGTGTTATTATCCTGTACCCCAAGTGTTATTATCCTGTACCCCAAGTGTTATCATCCTGTGCCCCAAGTGTCATTTTCCTGTACCCCAAGTGTTATTATCCTGTACCCCAAGTGTTATTATCCTGTACCCCAAGTGTTATTATTCTGTACCCCAAGTGTTATCATCCTGTACCCCAAGTGTTATTATCCTGTACCCCAAGTGTTATTATCCTGTACCTCAAGTGTTATTATCCTGTACCCCAAGTGTTATTATCCTGTACCCCAAGTGTTATCATCCTGTACCCCAAGTGTTATCATCCTGTACCCCAAGTGTCATTATCCTGTACCCCAAGTGTTATCATTCTGTACCCCAAGTGTCATTATCCTGTACCCCAAGTGTTATTATCCTGTACCCCAAGTGTTATTGTCCTGTACCCCAAGTGTTATTATCCTGTACCCCAAGTGTTATTATCCTGTACCCCAAGTATTATTATCCAGTATCCCAAGTGTTATTATCCTGTACCCCAATTGTTATTATCCTGTACCCCAAATGTTATTATCCTGTACCCCAAGTGTCATTATGCTGTACCCCAAGTGTTATTATCCTGTACCCCAAGTGTCATCATCCTGTACCTCAAGTGTCATTATCCTGTACCCCAAGTGTCATTATCCTGTACCCCAAGTGTAATCATCCTGTACCCCAAGTGTTATTATCCTGTACCCCAAGTGTTATTATCCTGTATCCCAAGTGTTATTATCCTGTACCCCAAGTGTTATCATCCTGTACCCCAAGTGTTATTATCCTGTACCCCAAGTGTTATTATCCTGTACCCCAAGTGTTATCATCCTGTACCCTAAGTGTTATTTTCCTGTACCCCAAGTGTTATCATCCTGTACCCCAAGTGTCATCATCCTGTACCCCAAGTGTCATCATCCTGTACCCCAAGTGTTATTATCCTGTACCCCAAGTGTTATTATCCTGTACCCCAAGTGTTATTATTCTGTACCCCAAGTGTTATCATCCTGTACCCCAAGTGTTATTATCCTGTACCCCAAGTGTTATTATCCTGTACCTCAAGTGTTATTATCCTGTACCCCAAGTGTTATTATCCTGTACCCCAAGTGTCATCATCCTGTACCCCAAGTGTTATTATCCTGTACCCCAAGTGTTATTATTCTGTACCCCAAGTGTTATCATCCTGTACCCCAAGTGTCATTTTCCTGTACCCCAAGTGTTATTATCCTGTACCCCAAGTGTTATTATCCTGTATCCCAAGTGTTATTATCCTGTACCCCAAGTGTTATCATCCTGTACCCCAAGTGTTATTATCCTGTACCCCAAGTGTTATTATCCTGTACCCCAAGTGTTATCATCCTGTACCCCAAGTGTCATTTTCCTGTACCCCAAGTGTTATTATCCTGTACCCCAAGTGTTATTATCCTGTACCCCAAGTGTTATTATTCTGTACCCCAAGTGTTATCATCCTGTACCCCAAGTGTTATTATCCTGTACCCCAAGTGTTATTATCCTGTACCTCAAGTGTTATTATCCTGTACCCCAAGTGTTATTATCCTGTACCCCAAGTGTCATCATCCTGTACCCCAAGTGTTATTATCCTGTACCCCAAGTGTAATCATCCTGTACCCCAAGTATTATTATCCAGTATCCCAAGTGTTATCATCCTGTACCCCAAGTAGTATTATCCAGTATCCCAAGTGTTATTATCCTGTACCCCAAATGTTATTATCCTGCACCCCAAGTGTCATTATGCTGTACCCCAAGTGTTTTTATCCTGTACCCCAAGTGTCATCATCCTGTACCTCAAGTGTCATTATCCTGTACCCCAAGTGTTATTATCCTGTACCCCAAGTGTAATCATCCTGTACCCCAAGTGTTATTATCCTGTACCCCAAGTGTTATTATCCTGTACCCCAAGTGTTATTATCCTGTACCCCAAGTGTTATCATCCTGTACCCCAAGTGTCATTATCCTGTACCCCAAGTGTTATTATTCTGTACCCCAAGTGTTATCATCCTGTACCCCAAGTGTCATTTTCCTGTACCCCAAGTGTTATTATCCTGTACCCCAAGTGTTATTATCCTGTACCCCAAGTGTAATCATCCTGTACCCCAAGTGTTATTATCCTGTACCCCAAGTGTTATTATCCTGTATCCCAAGTGTTATTATCCTGTACCCCAAGTGTTATCATCCTGTACCCCAAGTGTCATTATCCTGTACCCCAAGTGTTATTATTCTGTACCCCAAGTGTTATCATCCTGTACCCCAAGTGTCATTTTCCTGTACCCCAAGTGTTATTATCCTGTACCCCAAGTGTTATTATCCTGTACCCCAGGTGTTATTATCCTGTACCCCAAGCGTTCTTGTCCCCATCACTAGAGCTCTACCAGACACTCTGCATCACCTCATGAGTTTTTAGTGCCTTCTCCAGGATTCCTTCCCTTTCTTCACCATGTCCATCTTCAGTATGAAACAAGTTTGTAAAGAGTCTTGTTACAAACTGCCTTTACTGGTATCATGCCTCGGGGTGCGTAACTATACACTGTATTCTCCCTATTTGCATATTCAAGACATGAGGACATTAAGTCATAAAACTTGTGCTAACATTAACATTTCCAAGGAAAGGCCATTAATATTTAATCAGTGCGTTATGGCTTCTAGCACCAGCTGAACAAAGGGGCACGATGTACTGTGTGAGCTGCAGTACCAGACACAGCCACTGCCAAATGTATGGCGCTGTTCAGCAAGGTGTCAGGAGATGGACCTGGTGATCAGATATGGATAGATTACAGAGTATAAGAAGTCTTTATGTACATACAGTGCTGTGAAAAAGTATTTGCCCTTCTCCTAATTTCTTTTCTTTTTTTGCAAACTTGTGCAAAAAAATTTCAGATCATCAAACACAAAATTCAGCTTTTATGTAATACTCCTATTTATTATGGGGAGGGGGGGGGGGGAAGCTTTCCAAACCTTCATGGCCCTATGGGAAAAAGTATCCCCCTCATGTTAAATCATGAATTTACTGTGGCTCATCACATTGTCTGGAAAGCTGAGTACAATGTCACACAATGCCTGATGCCATGACTGAGGACCTAATGGTCTGAAATGCGTCGGTGTTGTGTTTTTATCTCACTGGGTGTTTTTCCTTCATGCCTATCTTTTAAATGGATTAATTACATTTTGGACTTTTAATATTATTTTTCCTGGGAGCTGGACACCCTTCCCTGTTTTGGGATTCCTTTTCGCAATGCCTGATCACTTTAATAGAACCTGTCTGATAAAGGGATGTAGGCCGAAAGAGCTCAAAACAGCAAGACATCATTGAGGACTATCAGTCTGGAAAGGGTTACCAAACCATTTCGAAAGCTTTGGGACTCCATCGAACCGCGGAGATAGCCATTATCCACAGGTGGAGGAAACTTGGTACAGTGGTGAATGTTTCCAGGAGTCTAGCAAAATTACCCAAGAGCAAAGCGAAGACTCATCCATCAGGTCACAAATGATTCCACAACAACATGTAAAGAACTGTAGGCCTCACTTGAATCTATGGCAAAGTTCCAAGGAGAAAACCAAGGCTGACCAAAAAGAACAAAAAAAGACTTTGATCATCCCCAAGACTTTTAGAAAAATATTCCTTAGCCTGAGGAGACAAAAGTTAAACTTTTTGAAAGGTGTGGAATGAACTTTTATGTGACGCCAGGGCACCGTTAACCTACACAGACCGAGGATGAGATAGCTTCTCCTGGGCAATGTGTGGGGATAATGATGACAATGATGCAAGGTTACGGATAACTATCTCTACTGAGGCAGGGATTGTTAAATCCGTCACAGTACAGACTTTGGTGCAGAGGGAAGTGCAGAGTGAACTAGGATAGCCTGTCGCCTTGTTGAAACTTGTATTAGGTAAAAGTGCAGATAAGTGTTTATGACAGCCCATGCTGGATTTAGTGACTGACTGTAGACAATTTTTCTCCCCAGGGACTCTGTGCTTACCGCCAGGTTTTGACTTTCGCCTGGTGTTTTCATGAGATTGGCATGGCTGCAGACTATGTTCTTCTCTGACTACTTCACACACTTCTCCACACAGCACTGACTTGGTTACACGGCTCCTCACTCTCTAAATAACTAGGTCCAGACTGATACCCAGACAGAACAGCTCCCCCCCCCCCCTACACTGCGCTGCGGCGGGTCGGCCACACCCCCTTGTGCCGTCTGGCCATGCCCCCTCAATGCAAGTCTATGGGAGGGGGCGTGGTAGTCTGCTGGTGATGACATTCTGTGATTGATGGAACCATTAATTCTGCTCGGCCATCACTGGGTGACCTCAAGCTGAAGTACACTTGGGCAGGGCCGGTTTATCATTGGCGCTCATGGAGCGCCTGCTAAGGGCCCCATGCCCGCAGGGGGCCTCCGTCACATTAGGGACATCCCTGTGTCCCGGAAAATCTTTTCGGGACACAAGGATGCCCCGGTTACCT